>NC_043009.1:14881221-14988721 GCF_006345805.1 Octopus sinensis | reverse complement strand
AAACCAGATTAAGCCCAATGATGTTTTCTTATTTCCAGCTTTAACCAAGTTCAATCAAATTACATGCGAAAAGCATTTATTCAGCAAACTATATGCCATCATATTCGATTGTCTGTTGCCATGGTAGCCAGAGATAAAATACCATTATAATTCTATTCTGTTTCCAACCTCATTCATATTGTTGAACTTCTGTCCGTGTAGGCAATGTTCCATGGATCGTAAAAGATAATGTTCTGCTGTTGAAAGGACTGGACTATAAGCAGGGTGACCCAGCACTTCCAGTTCCTCAAATTCCTCAAGTTTGCGCTTGGTGAATTTTTTAGTGTGTGCTGGGAGTGTGTCCGTCTGTACAAGTGTGCGGCTTCGAAAGAGCTCTGCTGGGTAGTGCATTTTCGAAGCTGTAGTTGTTAGACATGAAGGTTAGCGTCTTCGGCATGACCATCTGGGACAAGCTCTAAGTGCAGTGCACCCTCAAATTTCCAGCAAACACATAACATGATCTTTTGTTCAAACAGTCCTTGTTTAACAAAAGGTTCAGTGACTGTAAGAGTCACTGATTTCTCTTACTAGTATTACGATAAGAAGTGCATTTTAATCCCGAATTATAATTCGACACGAAAAACGGGCATCTCGTGTGTTTCCCAGCAGCCTTTTGCAAATGGTCCAGGCTTCCTTGAGGCCGCTCATTTATCAGTTCGTGAGGAACTTCTCAGTGTTTGTTCAAAGACGAGCTTACGGAGGTACCCATTGACGGTACTTCGTGAAGGACCAGGTTAAGATGAGAAGGTATGAGTGCCTCTGTGTGGCTATCCAGCCATTTGAAACGAGGATTTATCTTCCACTAGAGGTCTCACTGTCCTTGTTTCGTCTTCTTTGAAACATCAGAACTAGTTTTGTGCCATAAGTTCTGGAAAATATCCTGCTAATTTCAACATTCACACCATTAATTACTTTAGCCGCTGTCCTTAAACTCATTCTTTTTTTCCATAAGTAGCGTAAAATGGCTCTATATGCAATGTTTTCACGACTCATTATCAAAGCTTTATAATAATGAATAAAGTATTAATCTTTAAATGGAATACATGAAAATGGTGTATAAACAATTCAGCAGTGATTGGGCTACGTTTATGACATCAATAATATAACATGGAAATACAAGTTATCAGAAACCATCAACGAAAATTCAACAAGTTTTGGTTGACCCCGTATAGACATACATACATGCATACACACACACAAACATACAAATATACATACATACCACACACATACATATTCATACATAGATTAAAATTTGCGTCCTTGATTATAGCTTACGCATTTAATATCAATGCGAATCCTTACAACAGCTACACTCACAACGTTCACTATGCTATCTAAATAGCAAGGAACCTGTCAAAATAGTTCACTGAACGCTGTGAATTGCTTAATGAAATAATTGTGATTTATAACATCCGGGCTGAAACCACTCCAAAGCTAGTAACAGGAATAATCTCTGGTTTCCGAGACGGCTGGACCCTGACTGCAATTGTTATTCGCATTCTTTAGTACGCATATATATGTATAAGGCAACAAATCACAATGGAGAACAGTTTAATTTAATGTATAGTTTATTGATGCTATTATCATCACCACCAGTCATCATTATTATGCCTTCTACATAAAAATAAACCTAATATAGAATAATGTAAAATATTCAAAACTTGAAAGTCGTTACTTATCACAGTTTTATGATAAGGAGTCCAAAATCATGAAGTAGATTTTAAACATAATACTTTGTTTGATTATAAAGAATCACTATGAAATAAGTTGTCGAGACTTACGAACAAAATGGAAGCGTGTGATAACAAATAGAGTCTCGCATTACCTCTCTATATGGCTGCCTGCGTTCACGCTAGAACGTGTATTAGAAACCTGTACTACCCTTAGATATTAAGTGAATGTTCAGTTTCGAAACAAATCTAAAATAAAATATCTGTATTCTATTTAACTATATGGGTATTATTAAAAAATGGGAAATTATCAATAACTTCATTCGGCAAAATGTAAACAGAGATGCCACAGTCCACTCTCTTAAAGAGCTGTCTTGCGATACCGTCATTTGGATTAGAAAATGATGTGGAATGTCAAGAAGGTTTTTGACCATAGCTCATCGTACCTACCAAGATGAAATAATCTACGAAACCCATAGTTAGATATATACTAGTGACTCTGTTTATTTAATGTAGCCGTGATAACGTTCCATTAGGTGAAGGCGCTACAAAGAAACCTGATATTTGATTATTGGCACATGAGTTAATAATCAACAGAATGCTATACACATGCATGTTTAAACAACTAAGGAAATAACAGACTATGGCATAACTAGGAATATGAAACCTAACTTCGTATGTAACAACAAATCTGTTCCAAACTTTTATTAAACGAAATATGTTCCTCAGTAATGTGGAGACCGATGAGAAGGGTGCTGCAGAATGCTGATGCGGGGGATTTCCTAAGCATATTCTAAGTTATAAAGTTTTATAATCGGATATTAAAACACCACATACAAATTTTGCAATACTATTTTAGGCAATGAAAACCAATTTGATGATATTCTTAGGTGGTTCATGTAATCGCAGAATACACCTGAAGCACTTGCTACATTTTTGCCGATAAAGGAAATTTGCAGGTTTGGTTTACATATATAACTGAGAATATGCTTATAAGAATATTTGAAGAATAAAATTCCAAAGGGGGGAGTGCATATGAATTTGATTATGGTGGCTCTAAATTTACTGATATTTCTTTTTTAAAAAGGTTCGGTTGTTATATGTCATCTGACATAAAAAATGAAAGTAGCCAAAAGTAGCCTTTTATGATAAAATATCTACTTGAAATATTTAGAATACTTTCAAAGACCAGCAATTTCTCGCAACAGATTCAGCTTCTTTGCGGGCGAATGTTACTAAAGTAACCATTCCTATTTTAAACGTGGGAACATATTTCAAAATATAAAATAACACCAACCTACGCGTGATCTGTATATACATTTATTGATAAAAATGTATCATACTAATGTGTTGTGAAGCACGACTGATCAATCCAAGTTTACTACAAGAATATGGAACCTGGTGTTTTCCATGGCCAGTGAAACTGTAATTCTCAAAGTATTGCAATACCTGTAAGGATATTGTAAAACGCAAAGCAGTAGAGATTCTCCATTTTTATTAAAATCAAGAATATCGTGCCATGAAGTGGCAAAATAAAGGCAGAGTATACTATCGGTGAAAAGGCGAATGTTCGTCAAGGGTTCTTTTGGTAAGTGCATTTAATACTGATGCTATATTGTAGAATATAGTCACTTACTGAAAGGGGCATTAATTTAACCCTTCCATTCGGAAGCTAACAGAGCTCTTCTGCGATAAGTGCAAGGAAAGTTTCTTGCGAACTATGTAAGAGTAACGATGAAATCCAAACTCTGAGATATAGGCCGAAGGAATAGGTAACATTCTAAGAATTTTCATTAATGATAGGTTTATATGCAGCCGTTTACCATGTCGAATATTTTTGCTTAACTAGCAATGAGACCAAGTTACCATATAGATATGATCATGAGAAAACTGAGGCGAAACTGTTTCCCTTCACTGAAAACGAACTTGTACAAACATCCACCAGTTTGCTGATATGGTCGTATGCAGATGATCGTGTCAAATTTCACGCCAGAATGACGAATATAGTTAAATAGTATATGGAACAACACTTTTAAAACGAAGATTAAATCCATCAGCCGTTCCAGTGGCGATGAAAAGAACTACGGCTTCTGCAGCAACAACAACTGCAGCAATTTTTTTTATCGTTTATTGTTTCAGTCACTTGATTGCAACCATGCTTGGGCACCATTTTAATGAAACTTAAGATGCTATAATGAGATACATTATTTTATTTCATTTATTATACAGCATTAACATATTTTTGTACAGCATACTAATATTGCTTATAAAATTTCCCCTATCGAGCTCCTAATATTTTTCATGTATCTCATTATAGCATCGTAAGTTTCATAGTGCTTTGCCTCTTTAATAGGTAATAATATCATGGATTAAAGTCAACACTAACCTGCCTTTTTTCTATAGACATTAACTTCTATACACAGTTTCTTTGTATAACGGTACTCACTTGCATCGTAGTTGTTGCTTTCATTATACCCCTGCTTTTGTTTCTAGCGCATCCCAAGACAACCGCCCTCGTTTCTTTTTCGCTCCCGCAATGTTTATCAATAATTTTCTTCCCATAATTACATTTATATGCCATAAAATATACAATTTGGAATATTATGATTTTTTTGCAGCCCTACTCCCTGCCCCCGATTGTTTCTGTGTAAAATTTTTAATACTGGAGAGCTTGAGAAGGTCGTTGTTGGCATTTATCCACAGTAGTTTTTAAAAGAGTTACGTAATGATAATACATTTTAATGGCATACTTTTCTGTTAGAAAATGCCTTTTTTAAAACACACACACGGTTTCGTACGATTGAGGTGGGGGTAAAAATTTAAATTACAATTTTTTCTGTTGCTTATATACCATCAATGGACCACACGTGTTACCTTGGCATCATCATTCCATAAAATATGGTTAATGGGAGAAACTTATTGAAAACACATCAATACATGTAAGAGTGAAAGACGAAGGGTGGTTTGGGTTGTGCTAGAAACGACAACAAAACCGCCGTTGAATTGTTCACCTTTTCCTATGAAAATACTAACATTTTAAAAATGTTACCGTAAAGGCTCTTCTCATAGTTGTTTTGAGTTAAAAAGAAAATGGAGAAAATCGGCTCCGATAGTTATTACTGTAAACTTTATAGTGTTCCAAACAGCCATAGCAAGAAAATCACGTCTTAATATTTTTTTTACAAAATTTATACCAATGTACTAAATAATTTTCATCCAATAAATAATGTTTTTACATTCCGTATACACCGCTGTGAATGCAACGAATATTTAAAGTTGTAAAAAACTGGAGTTCAAAGATCCAATAAACTTCAAAAATCGAAATTATAGGAAATTTGCTGGAACATGAATTTATAAAAAAAAACTTTCCAGACAGTCGATCCCTTAATAATTACTTTCTAGTTAACTTTTCCAGTTCATAAGCAGCATTCTCCATTATAATTTATATATACCCAAGGGGTGCCCCAGCATGGCCGCATTCTAGGGACAGAAACAAGTAAAATATATATACATGTACAAATAAAGAAAGCACATTATTCCAAAGAGATTGCTAGGATTTTCTAGAAAACGAGATACATTAAAATACTAATAGTCCACAAATTTCGGCAAGTACACCATAAAATATTATCAACATTATCCTCACCCTCAACACCAAAGACAGCATCAGCATTACGAGCGCAACATCTGCTATACTTGAACTAGCAAAGAAGAAAGTATCTGCAAAGGGAAATCATAAACTACAGTGTTACGGAATTCATAAACCATACGCATCAATACAAACATTTTTTTATATATTTTAGACATGATCTCAAGGCATGTTGCTGCACAATAGTTATGAGGGTTATTAATTTCATCACTTCTGGGTTGTAAGTTACATTATTTACCAGTCAGACAGAATTTCACTGGATCATAATGGATCAATCACTCATAGGATTTAGGGAGAGGATTGCGGGAAGAGTTAGGGATTCTGTATTTACCAATTGTTTCCATTTCCTAACTCTTTCTCAGTGAAATTCTGAGAACTCTAATTGGGATATATTTCTATATTTGTATAGACCTTTCAATAACGTGACGCCTTGGTTTGGATCATATAATTTTCTGGTTTTTATTTTTATTTTTGCTTCATTCTGTCGAATTTTAGTTATGCAGAATGTCTCTCTGCTATGCCATCGTTGAAATACACCAGTCTCGCCGTTTTGCGTCGTAGCATATATTTTTGGTTGGTATCTGCCATCAGTATTTCATACTGTTCACCACATTTCGCTTTTAATGATCGCTGCTTTGTCATTGTTGTTATTGTTGCCGTTGCTGTTGTTGTTGTTACCATTATTGTTAGCTATATTTTAATGAACTGAGGCAGAAATGCGTAACGCTATCACGAGATTAGTTGAAGAGAGACACGGAGAGAGAGGGAGAGAGACAGACAGACAGAAAGTGAGAGAGAGACAGAGAAAATGAGAGAGAGAAGGATAAACTGAAAGAGGGAGAGACAGAAAGATGGACTTAGAAAAAGGGAGAAAAGTATCCATGGACGTTAGGTAAGGGAAACGTAATATTTGAAATAATGAAACGTGATTAAAAAGGTAGCTGAAGAGAGTAAAATGGAGAAAGAGAGTTAGAAATACAACGTTTGGCAAACATCTGTTGTTCTGTTAGTGAGGTTAAAGAAAGGCAGAGCCTGAGAGTGAGGGAGAGGGAGAGAGGCAGATAGATAGATAGATAGAGAAAGGAGAGTGAGAGTAGAGAGAGTGGAGAGAGAAGAGAGAGAGAGAGAGAGAGAGAAGGGGAGTAGTGGCGTTATTGCTGATCCATGCACGAAGCTGCCATATGGTTAGTGGAAGTGGGAGGGGAAGAAAAGGAGAGAGAAATGATATCGATGTGTAGAGGGGAGGGACATGGTTAAAAAGTTTCTTGAAGTTGGAGGTAGAGGGCAAAGTGAGGGAAAGAGAAATATAAAGGGTTAGCAGAGAAAGTTTTATACATTATATATTGTTGTAACAAGAAAGAAACATTTTACTACTTAGTTTTTGTTTTCTATATCTTCTTTCTGCCTATCTTTATATTTATCTATGTTTAAGGCGGCGAGCTGGCAGAAACGTTAGCACGCCGGCGAAATGCGTAGCCGTATTTCGGCTGCCGCTACGTTCTGAGTTCAAATTCCGCCGAGGTCGACTTTGCCTTTCATCCTTTCGGGGTCGATTAAATAAGTACCATTTACGCACTGGGGTTGATATAATCGACTTAATCCGTTTGTCTATCCTTGTTGTCCTCTCTGTGTTTAGCTCCTTGTGGGTAGTAAAGAAATAGGTATTTCGTCTGCCGCTACGTTCTGAGTTCAAATTCCGCCGAGGTCGACTTTGCCTTTCATCCTTTCGGGGTCAATTAGATAAGTACCAGTTGCGCACTGGGGTCGATATAACCGACTTAATCCGTTTGTCTGTCTCCTCTGTGTTTAGCCTCTTGTGGGTAGTAAAGGAATAGGTATTTCGTCTGTCGTTACATTCTGACTTCAAATTCCGCCGAGGTCGACTTTGCCTTTCATCCACTCGGAGTCGATAAATAAAGTACCAGTTTCGCACTGGGTCGATGTAATCGACTTAATCCGTTTGTCTGTCCTTGTTTCTCCCCTCTATGTTTAGCCTCTTGTGGGTAATAAAGAAATATATATTTATCTATCTATCCATATTGACAAAGACGTCGATGTTTCGACGGATTATGGAAAAATAATACACGTATCATTAATAGAAAGAATGATGTTTCAATGAAACAGAAATAACTTAGCTAAATAGCCGTGGATGTTATTCTTTTTAAAAGTGTTATTCGAACTTTGACAGTAAGAAAAGTAGATATAAGCAGACAACAGAACTGAAGTGAAATGGAATAATCTTGGTTGCAAGATAACTTTGAGTTTCGTTACTGAAAACTATAATGATGGTTGTGGTGGTGATAGTGATGGAGGTGGTGATGGTGAGGGAGGTGGTGGTGGTGAGTGGATTGTGAAAAGTGTAGATTTTTCATTTTGATTGAACGAAATTTTTTATATCGCCAATTACTTAACTCATGCGCATAAGTGCAATTATTTATCGTCTGTTCGTTTAAAAATTAATATTTGTTTATACAATATGGATGACAGACGATGTAGGCTAGCAAGAGAAACAATGAAACAGCGAAGATAATGACGCAAAGAGAAGCAAGATCCAAATCTCTAGAACAAGCATGGGAGCATCAATGAGTATAGAGCGAGTATTTATACCAGATAAGGGAACGTGTTCAAGAATATAAGATGAAAGTGCCTGAGAACGTCAAGAGAACTATAAATATATGGTTGAAAATTATAACGTTGGTGACATGAATGCTCTCTGTAATTATTATGAAGTTCTTCGATTTATAAATGGTCTTCTGAGTTGTTGGAAGAATGGCAAAGTCATGTTCCTTCAATTACAGCCTGATCTAGAAGAAATAATGTTTTTAAATAAAAATAATGCAGAATATACAATTTATAATGAAACACTAATTTTATGCCTCTATATAAACTTACAACTTTTTAGATGATTTCACAACTACTACTACTACTACTACTATTACAACAACTAATACTACTACTACTGCAACAACAACAACTACTACTACTACTACTACTACTACTACTACTACTATAGTGCAGCTGCTGTTCTCATTCGTGTTTCCTTCTCATCATTTTCCTTATTGAGCGACCTTGTAGGTCATGTTAGAATTTTCTTCAGGCCGAGTGTCCCATACCACTCAAAATGTTCCTCAGTAAATGTTGTTTAAGGATGTTGAACAAAACAAACATATTTCCAGAGGTCAATTATTCAAAGTCCAAAGAATGTCTCACATCACATGGCTATGACACTCCCCAACAACTTCTGCTTGTGATCAGAGATGCAGATACCATCTACCATCAAGGAACATGCTCAACCGGTTATCGTCAAACAACTGACAAGTAAATCTGTAGTACTGAGCAGAATATTTGCCCATCTTTTATAGCATAATAAAGGATTTACATGATAACACTTCCAATCAGTTAAGAACACAAGGAACTTTATAGTGTTCCAAACAGCCATAGCAAGAAAATCACGTCTTAATATTTTTTTTACAAAATTTATACCAATGTACTAAATAATTTTCATCCAATAAATAATGTTTTTACATTCCGTATACACCGCTGTGAATGCAACGAATATTTAAAGTTGTAAAAAACTGGAGTTCAAAGATCCAATAAACTTCAAAAATCGAAATTATAGGAAATTTGCTGGAACATGAATTTATAAAAAAAAACTTTCCAGACAGTCGATCCCTTAATAATTACTTTCTAGTTAACTTTTCCAGTTCATAAGCAGCATTCTCCATTATAATTTATATATACCCAAGGGGTGCCCCAGCATGGCCGCATTCTAGGGACAGAAACAAGTAAAATATATATACATGTACAAATAAGAAAGCACATTATTCCAAAGAGATTGCTAGGATTTTCTAGAAAACGAGATACATTAAAATACTAATAGTCCACAAATTTCGGCAAGTACACCATAAAATATTATCAACATTATCCTCACCCTCAACACCAAAGACAGCATCAGCATTACGAGCGCAACATCTGCTATACTTGAACTAGCAAAGAAGAAAGTATCTGCAAAGGGAAATCATAAACTACAGTGTTACGGAATTCATAAACCATACGCATCAATACAAACATTTTTTTATATATTTTAGACATGATCTCAAGGCATGTTGCTGCACAATAGTTATGAGGGTTATTAATTTCATCACTTCTGGGTTGTAAGTTACATTATTTACCAGTCAGACAGAATTTCACTGGATCATAATGGATCAATCACTCATAGGATTTAGGGAGAGGATTGCGGGAAGAGTTAGGGATTCTGTATTTACCAATTGTTTCCATTTCCTAACTCTTTCTCAGTGAAATTCTGAGAACTCTAATTGGGATATATTTCTATATTTGTATAGACCTTTCAATAACGTGACGCCTTGGTTTGGATCATATAATTTTCTGGTTTTTATTTTTATTTTTGCTTCATTCTGTCGAATTTTAGTTATGCAGAATGTCTCTCTGCTATGCCATCGTTGAAATACACCAGTCTCGCCGTTTTGCGTCGTAGCATATATTTTTGGTTGGTATCTGCCATCAGTATTTCATACTGTTCACCACATTTCGCTTTTAATGATCGCTGCTTTGTCATTGTTGTTATTGTTGCCGTTGCTGTTGTTGTTGTTACCATTATTGTTAGCTATATTTTAATGAACTGAGGCAGAAATGCGTAACGCTATCACGAGATTAGTTGAAGAGAGACACGGAGAGAGAGGGAGAGAGACAGACAGACAGAAAGTGAGAGAGAGACAGAGAAAATGAGAGAGAGAAGGATAAACTGAAAGAGGGAGAGACAGAAAGATGGACTTAGAAAAGGGAGAAAAGTATCCATGGACGTTAGGTAAGGGAAACGTAATATTTGAAATAATGAAACGTGATTAAAAAGGTAGCTGAAGAGAGTAAAATGGAGAAAGAGAGTTAGAAATACAACGTTTGGCAAACATCTGTTGTTCTGTTAGTGAGGTTAAAGAAAGGCAGAGCCTGAGAGTGAGGGAGAGGGAGAGAGGCAGATAGATAGATAGATAGAGAAAGGAGAGTGAGAGTAGAGAGAGTGGAGAGAGAAGAGAGAGAGAGAAGGGGAGTAGTGGCGTTATTGCTGATCCATGCACGAAGCTGCCATATGGTTAGTGGAAGTGGGAGGGGAAGAAAAGGAGAGAGAAATGATATCGATGTGTAGAGGGGAGGGACATGGTTAAAAAGTTTCTTGAAGTTGGAGGTAGAGGGCAAAGTGAGGGAAAGAGAAATATAAAGGGTTTAGCAGAGAAAGTTTTATACATTATATATTGTTGTAACAAGAAAGAAACATTTTACTACTTAGTTTTTGTTTTCTATATCTTCTTTCTGCCTATCTTTATATTTATCTATGTTTAAGGCGGCGAGCTGGCAGAAACGTTAGCACGCCGGCGAAATGCGTAGCCGTATTTCGGCTGCCGCTACGTTCTGAGTTCAAATTCCGCCGAGGTCGACTTTGCCTTTCATCCTTTCGGGGTCGATTAAATAAGTACCATTTACGCACTGGGGTTGATATAATCGACTTAATCCGTTTGTCTATCCTTGTTGTCCTCTCTGTGTTTAGCTCCTTGTGGGTAGTAAAGAAATAGGTATTTCGTCTGCCGCTACGTTCTGAGTTCAAATTCCGCCGAGGTCGACTTTGCCTTTCATCCTTTCGGGGTCAATTAGATAAGTACCAGTTGCGCACTGGGGTCGATATAACCGACTTAATCCGTTTGTCTGTCTCCTCTGTGTTTAGCCTCTTGTGGGTAGTAAAGGAATAGGTATTTCGTCTGTCGTTACATTCTGACTTCAAATTCCGCCGAGGTCGACTTTGCCTTTCATCCACTCGGAGTCGATAAATAAAGTACCAGTTTCGCACTGGGGTCGATGTAATCGACTTAATCCGTTTGTCTGTCCTTGTTTCTCCCCTCTATGTTTAGCCTCTTGTGGGTAATAAAGAAATATATATTTATCTATCTATCCATATTGACAAAGACGTCGATGTTTCGACGGATTATGGAAAAATAATACACGTATCATTAATAGAAAGAATGATGTTTCAATGAAACAGAAATAACTTAGCTAAATAGCCGTGGATGTTATTCTTTTTAAAAGCGTTATTCGAACTTTGACAGTAAGAAAAGTAGATATAAGCAGACAACAGAACTGAAGTGAAATGGAATAATCTTGGTTGCAAGATAACTTTGAGTTTCGTTACTGAAAACTATAATGATGGTTGTGGTGGTGATAGTGATGGAGGTGGTGATGGTGAGGGAGGTGGTGGTGGTGAGTGGATTGTGAAAAGTGTAGATTTTTCATTTTGATTGAACGAAATTTTTTATATCGCCAATTACTTAACTCATGCGCATAAGTGCAATTATTTATCGTCTGTTCGTTTAAAAATTAATATTTGTTTATACAATATGGATGACAGACGATGTAGGCTAGCAAGAGAAACAATGAAACAGCGAAGATAATGACGCAAAGAGAAGCAAGATCCAAATCTCTAGAACAAGCATGGGAGCATCAATGAGTATAGAGCGAGTATTTATACCAGATAAGGGAACGTGTTCAAGAATATAAGATGAAAGTGCCTGAGAACGTCAAGAGAACTATAAATATATGGTTGAAAATTATAACGTTGGTGACATGAATGCTCTCTGTAATTATTATGAAGTTCTTCGATTTATAAATGGTCTTCTGAGTTGTTGGAAGAATGGCAAAGTCATGTTCCTTCAATTACAGCCTGATCTAGAAGAATAATGTTTTTAAATAAAAATAATGCAGAATATACAATTTATAATGAAACACTAATTTTATGCCTCTATATAAACTTACAACTTTTTAGATGATTTCACAACTACTACTACTACTACTACTATTACAACAACTAATACTACTACTACTGCAACAACAACAACTACTACTACTACTACTACTATAGTGCAGCTGCTGTTCTCATTCGTGTTTCCTTCTCATCATTTTCCTTATTGAGCGACCTTGTAGGTCATGTTAGAATTTTCTTCAGGCCGAGTGTCCCATACCACTCAAAATGTTCCTCAGTAAATGTTGTTTAAGGATGTTGAACAAAACAAACATATTTCCAGAGGTCAATTATTCAAAGTCCAAAGAATGTCTCACATCACATGGCTATGACACTCCCCAACAACTTCTGCTTGTGATCAGAGATGCAGATACCATCTACCATCAAGGAACATGCTCAACCGGTTATCGTCAAACAACTGACAAGTAAATCTGTAGTACTGAGCAGAATATTTGCCCATCTTTTATAGCATAATAAAGGATTTACATGATAACACTTCCAATCAGTTAAGAACACAAGGCATGAGAGACAGTGCTTAGCATTGCATCATATCATCATCATCATCATCATCATCATCATCATCATTATTATTATTATTTCTTAGGTGCTTTTAACGTAATACTGAGTGCAAACCTGCGCGTCTTGAGGGACATGAGCGAAAATCAAACGTGAATTATCTTTGGCACTGCATCGCAGTACGTGGAAAAGTTAGTCCATACTTTCCAAGAACTTCGTAGCGCATTGCATGGACCTGTGAAGTCGTTTTCGCAGGTCACTGCCTGGAATCAAACTCGGTGTCTTGGGATTAGTAGCCTGCACTCTTAACCACTACGCCATATGGCCATACGGGTTAAGAGCGCGGGCTACTAACCCCAAGATTCCGTGTTCGATTCCAGGCAGTGACCTGACTCTCTATGTAACCTCAAGGTTTAAAACAACCATAATTTTCGGTTTAAAAAAAAAAAAAACTTTTTTTTTAGACATTCATTAGTACAACATCCCCACCCCCCAAATATATGGCACACTAGGCATAACAACAACATGAACTTCCAACCCTGTTGTCTCTTGAGGTCTCTGGGTGAGACTTGGAGCCAACTTGTACAAATATAAAGCAAAAGTCAAACATAGAATAATAATATAATAATAATAATAATAATAATGATAATAGTAATAGTAATAATAATAATAATAATAATGATAATAGTAATAGTAATAATAATAATAATAATAATAATAATGATAATAATAATAATAATAATAATAATAATAATAATAATAATAATAATAATAATAATAATAATAATAATAATAATAATAATAATAATAATAATAATAATAATAATTTGTTTGACAAGCTCAGAAAATATAAAGACCTACTCATTGAAATTGAGAAAATGTGGTATCTCAAGGCGGTTACAATACCAGTGATCGTAGGAGCACTAGGAATGATCAAGAAGGGAACCGAAAATTATATGAGAATGATCCCTGGCTTACCATCCCTGCAAGAAGTGTAAAAGATTGTCTTAATTGGTACATCACATGTATTGAGAAGAGCATTGTCGATGTGAGAACTGTTGCTGCTCATGTATTTTAATTTAACTTAAAAAATAAATAATAAATAATTTTAATGAACGAACTATTGAGTTTGGTTTAATGGCCTACCAATGTATACTATGAGTTTCTTTGCCCTAGGAGTCGGGAAGACACTCGGCAAGAAATGGAAGCAAATTTCAAAGAAGAAAAAAAAAAGTAATAATAATAATAATAATAGTAATAAAAAACAACATCGAAAAATACCTTAGGAATTAGAACCCAGATTTGAAATTTCTCCCAGACACCGAAACGTGTTAACATCAAACAAAATAAGGGCAAATATCCGTCAAATGTGAATAATGTACATAATTCCTTGTCTCTTAAATATAGAACTATTGAGATATTAACAAACATTGAGAAGGAGTACAAGAAGGAGTCAGGAAGCTAATGAAGTGAAAGCTAAATGGTTCGAATCTAGCGAAGGTTGTAAATACTTTGGCATTATCGTTACTTAGATACTCAGCAGCTTTTGTACAGTGTACAAAAACTGAATTAGCAAAGCTAGACAGAAGTACTAGGAAGGAATTCAATATGAAAGGAGGACTCAACCAAAAACAGATGTAGCAAGTAATACTTACGAAGAAAGGAAGGTGGTAGAGTGTCATATTAGTAGAATCCTGCGTGGAGTTAGCTAGAGTAGCTATAAACTGCTACATAGGTAATAGTGAAGAAAGCTTATCAAAAGTTGCTAGTATCACAGAAGGACATAGGGATACCAGAAATTTAAACGTTTAATATTTTCTGTCTCTGCCCTCTTGCCGCGTTCCGAAGAAAATATATCTGTCACATCAGATTCTATGTTTTGTTGTTCCGCTCTAGTTTAAGATTTAGACTTCTCTTTGCAGTTCTATGAAATGCAAACCAAACTTTTTTGAAGGATGCCTTTACTAAAAGCTTATCGATTGGTCCTCTCCTCAAGAATTTCGGGCCTTGTGCCTAGAGTAGAAAATAATATATTAGTTTCAAATTTTAGCACAGGGCCAGCAATTTTAGAAGAAGAGTAAGCCGGTTACATCGACTTCAGTTTCCAACTGGTATTTATCTTATATATTCCAGAAGGATGAAAACGACATTAGCGGAATTTGAATTTAGAACATAAAAGTGGACGAAATACCGCTAAGCATTTTTCTCGGAATGCAAACGATTCTGCCAGCTCGCCGTGTTTATAGATGTAATATATTATAATAAATAAATTCAGTAAATGGAAAACGGTTGCAATAAAATTATAAAACATTGCATGAAGTGTTGCTCAACCATAAATTTAATTAATTGACTGGATATATATGTTGAAAGCAGGCAATAAATAGAGTTGATAAAAAGCAGGTATATAATAAATATCGTTGCAATATTTAGATAATTTCTATATGTGTTTACTACGTTTATTTGATGATCATTTTTACGGTGACATCTTGTTGACATTATAAATATGATTTGTAAATAGGAAAACAGATTGCAGTAATCGAGTCTCATGCAATAGGTGAAAGCACTCAATAACCAAGTAAAGGATTCTGTGTTACGGCTGTGGTGGTACAATAGCTCTACAGACGAACCAATATTTTGTTTTGCAAAAAAACCCGTAGGTGACATGCATTTGCTTGAGAAATATTTGGTATTATTTCACTTCTCCAAAACAGCTAGGTATTTCGTCCGCTTTTATGTTCTGAATTCAAATTCCGCTAATGTCATTTACATCCTTCTGGAGTCTATAAGATAAATACCAGTTGGAAACTGAAGTCGATGTAACTGGTTTACTCTTCTCCTAAAATTGCTGGCCCTGTGCTAAATTCAACATTTCAACATCCTGCGAGCTCAAATGTCGAGCTTAAATCAACGTGAATCAATGAGTATAAATGCAATGTAACTTTAATAGAACATGAAATAATTGTTGAAAAATGAGTGTAACGAAATAAGTTCGTAGAAACAGGTTATTAATCAATATTTACGTCCACAATATAATATGTACTGCACGTTTCTCTCTGTATCGGTTGAAGTATGTCAAATATAAATTCGTGGGATTGCATTAATATAGCTGATATAGTAGTGTTTCTTAGAACCTAGCTGTTTTGGAGAAGTGAAACAATACCAAATATTTCTCAAGCAAATGCATGTCACTTACGCGTTTTTTTTCACACACTTGAAAGGAAGTAGTTACTTTCAGAAATATATATGCATACATACATGCATCTCTACTTTAGTTGTGTATTAAGGATAACATTGGTTTCATGTAACAAATTATCTCAACATTTCTCCAAGCATATCAGATAGAATAATTTGTGATCGTTTCCATTCTAAATTAAAACATATATACATACATATATATGCGTGTGTCTGTGTGAGTGTGTGTTTGTGTGTGTGTGTGTGTATAGATACACACATACATACATAGATAATTAAATACATATACACACATTATACAGCGTACATCTATTGGCATATATGTCCCTGTCCATAACATCTCTGAAGCCGACAAGGTGTCATAGAAACGTCAGAGATACAGACCGTTCGATGAGCATCAATAAACTACTACCCTTTCTTATGCCACTGTGTACTCCTCTGTATTCTTACATAATTTTGCAACTTTTATATGTAAATGTTTTAATCCTACATCACTACCCTAAATAGAGAAAGATACACAATATCCGCCGTCACATTAATAGTGTTCTGTCGGTCTTTGCACGTAGATCAGAAAAGTATGACTTGACATATAATTCTTCATATTGTAACAATAAGACAAACACTAAAGCGAGCAGTTCTCCTCCAGAGATTTCGTTGTAAATGGCAAATATAATTATAACTATTATAATTGCTGTTATGTAATTTACTAATTATTCAAAGTATTGGCTTTGTCTCCAATGGCATTTCTCATTGGACACTGACTATAACGCGTAATTCACAGCACATTGATACCATCAAAAGAAAATGTATACCTCACTATAAGCAGTTGCAATGGTGGTTTCTAAATATATTAGACTCCCACCAGGTGAGCATTTTCCAGAGGGATATTTATGAGAAAGAATCTTCAATGCGTTTGTTAGAGAATCAAATGTTCAATCACATACTGTTTTGGGAACATGATTTGATCGAAGAGCGGCAATCAACTGACAGTGGACGAGCGAGAACCTGACACTAAGGGGAAATTTATGCGACCGGCGATACAAAAGCATCACATGACACAAACTTCGAATGTGGATAAATTATCATGGTAGCAGAAATTGTTGGAGATAGCGGTCTAATCTCTTTCAATTTACACGTATACATAATGGAAGGATTTTTAGATACTTGATATCTAAAATAACGTCGGGTATTTTATTTCTAGATACACCTACATATGGAATACACTGCACTGGAATGATATGTTCATAGCGCTCGATCGCAGTTGCCTGGGTGCTAAAAAACAGCTACATTATGATGCAAATTCCTAAGTAACTCGAATACGTTTATATATATCACCGGCACGTATTTAATTTCGTTTTTGGATTTTACGGATCACTAAACATATTCATCATTCAATACTTTGTGCCAGTTAGATAGCAGAATCAGTAAAATATCAGAAATATAGTATTTTATATTTGATTAGCACGCACTAAATTAAAATAATAGCCAGTTTAATGCTTGAGCAGTGTAAAAGATAGAACAATTAATGTGTTAAAATATTTCATTTGATGAAATATTGGTAATAGATTTTGTTGATTAAATCTCTTCTAAAATAGTTGCATCAACGAAGGTCAAGTTCAGAACGAATAAACCTAATCTTATGATTTGCAAGAAGTAGCAGCTTCATCTTCCTCCAACTGCAGAAAACATCTTTAAGAAGTATAATATATTTCACTGGATTACTGAAGCAGGCTGCTCATAGAAGGAAAGCCTCTGAGCATTGGCACATTCTGTGTTGAATTTTGCTTCTCATTGACTAACACGAACCATATGAAAGAGACTGGGTCGGGGGTAGCTGGAATATTACCAGGGACTGAACGTACATGTAATTCGAAGAATAAGCCTTGTCACAAACTTTATCAAGAAGATTCTACTTGAGGAGTCTTAAAGACTCATGTGCCAGTGGGTCACTGAGGCACTTATACAAAAAATATTATTAGAACACGCAGGGAGCTACAGAATAATTATAGTAGGATGTTCAGTTAATCAAACAGTCCAAGTATGCATCGTCGAAACCGACGGAAATCCATTTTCAGAACGATAGATATTGCTATTACGAAATTGTTCATGCATTATATCACGTATTTTTTATATTACTTGTTTCTGTCTTTATTTTTTTAGATTTTCTCTCATTTATCTATTATTTATATTTAGAATCTCACCAAATCAATTATTATGGTTGGTTAAACTTCATTTTCCTAATTGTCTTAATTCACATGAAGCATTCTGTTAATATGCATTCAAAACTAAAATACACGATATTCACTGAAGCAGTAAACATGAAAGAACAAACATCTACAGATATATGCAGAAGCACATTGATTTCTAGAAACCCAACATATCGCTATTTTATACATTTTCAAATATTTGTTCGCTACAGAGTTACATATTCGTTATTTCTTTTCCTTTCGTGACTGCAGATATTAAACAAACATCCGACTAGTTACTGTGGATTTATAGTTTTATCCCAATCCAATTGACGTTAAACAACTCAAAGCATTCAGCACATATGCATGCATGTGTGCATTTTATCATCATCTGAAGAGGATGATGCACACGTATGCGAAATTTAAGTTAAATGCAATTATTTTCACTTCCATTTCGAAAGCTTAATAAGAACGAGAAACAATAATGCACGTTTACCGTTGCTCTAAAATTGAGCTTAAGGAAAACAATTATTATAATTTTTGATGTTTAAAAACAAATATGAATTATAAAATCAGTAGAGAATTATTCCCTAAAGAGGATTGTTAAAATTCGTTTCGGTGAGGTGTTATACTAAATAAAACCTTGGAGAATACAAATATACAAGAGTGAAAGTGGAGTACTAGCCGATGAGACGCATGAACAAAGTGTTAGTTAACTTATAAAATGTTCTAAAATCAACATCAAAACAATGGTCAATAAGCCATTCAGCAGCTACTATGGATTTGCTATATCTGTACTTGTCAATATTGTTCATTAACGTGTCACATGTATTTTTGTTTCACTTATATATAAATATGCATATACACATACATACATATATACATACACACATACATACATGCATACACATAAGGAAACACAGACAGACGGACAGATAGATAAACAACAGATAGACAGACCGTAAAGAATGCTACGCAATTTGCGGGGACTTGAGCAATTGTTACTTCCTTTTATGGATATTATCCATTTTATTGAAAGATGCACATTATAACTTGCTCTTCTGTAATCTCATTGGTTATCTTCGAACCGAAGGACGAACATTATTATTATTATAAAGATTATAAACAAAGAAGATTTACTTTACGTCAGCATACAATCCTTCATAATGGTTAGTGGAAATAATAATCATTAGTTATACAAACACAACATAAATTTGTGTTGCGTAAGCCGTTAAAATTCACCCAAAAGCATGATCGATGAGGAAAACTTTTAGCAGAATCATGGAAGTTAAATTCGTAGACCGTATTAAAAAGTATCTAAGCACTGCAAGGACTTCCCTGTTATTCATAGAAAACACCAAGTTACGTAATGGTTAATATAGAATGGAAAAGCATATCAATCTCCAATAAACCCATCCAGCAACCCCACCTATCAGAAGTAGACCTATAACTTGTGTATCCAGAGTTTAATGGACGTTAAAAGGAAGGGGAAATATTCATATGCACGTCTGATTATTTACAAACTTATTCGCCATAATAAACAAGTTAGAGGAAATTATATGAGATAAATATATTGATGATTGAGAATCTTTCAAAGGTGGTAATTGAACACATATTACTTGAGAGGCCTAATTTCTTTTGACACTCTGCACAGGAAAGAGTAATGATATATAGGAAGTAAAAAATAGTGATAAACATGACTGTAAAAAGAAACGTTTTTGCAAAACTGAAATTGAAGATTTATGAAAAAAAATCAAATCAGAATGAGAGACGTTTTTTTAAATACGCATATAGATTATCATACAATATTTAATGTATAGTATTATTGACTAACTCAGCAGTAATTTCATGATAGAAATCAAAATAAAGTTTTATTCACAGATATCGAAAACACTCAGACATTCGCACACACCTCCACTTTTAAGTATGCAGCGTTTACACTTTTCTAGCGTCCTATGAGTTGATATATAGATTTATATATACTTATAAACTCTATTTGTGTATATGCATGAAGAGATGTGTGCGAAATAATATGATTACACACACAAAAATCCATATCATATTAAAACCATAAAAAAATAATCATGTATATTACCAAAATAGCATCTTTATATCCCTTTTTTTTACAAATATTTTCTTTCTTAACTTTTCACTATACCTATCTTCATTCATTTTATGTTCATGCTGACAAATGCTATCTTCACAGTTTCTATGCATTACACAAAAGTTTTATTTTGCCATATATGATATATAGAAATTATTAAAAGAAAATAATGTCGTTGTATCTTCCTAATATTTATGAAAGTATACTCCGGATTAGATGCAAAGTAGCAATATTTCATTAATTTTCACACATGTTTTCTTCATCACTAGAAATTACAAGGAAATAATCAAAAATGAGCCTGAAAAAGAGGCTACATTTAAGCGACACAAAATATATGAAATAGCATCTAAATACCGCATATGTTATGCTCCAGAATCTTGCAGTGGGCTACTTTGAAAGAATTACAGAATTGCCATTGCTAGTATGCATTACATCACAGTTATGTTTAATGGGGGTCTGCGTAGTAACAGTCGCACAATGAAATAATATACTAATCAATAGTATAAATATCCCATCATTGTAATGACAAAATAAAAGGAAGAAGGGAG
Source organism: Octopus sinensis (assembly GCF_006345805.1). NCBI lineage: Eukaryota > Metazoa > Mollusca > Cephalopoda > Octopoda > Octopodidae > Octopus > Octopus sinensis. The sequence continues at coordinate 14,968,015 of NC_043009.1, read as the reverse complement.
AGTTGTAGAGAAAGAAGACAGGTGGGAAGAACAAGAATAAGAGAAGGGCAAGGATGAAGGGAGGAAAGTGAACACCACCTTAACAAATCATAACGAATATTATTAGCCACAGGATAAATAATGCTTAATCCAAATATTCAGTACCTCATTTCAGTTACTGGAAATAAGAAATGGCATATTTATACTGAAACGCGAAGGGGAACATTGATAAAAATAAAGCATAAAAGGATATAAGAAGATATGAGAACGCAATATGGATTTAGATCATATTTATAAACGCCAATTTCATTTTATAGTATAACATATATAATCGAAGAAAAAATGTGTCTTGTATAGTATCAATAAAATGAAATTCATCACTTTTAGATTAGCGGGTAGAAAAAGAGTTCAAATTATAAATAAACAAATAAAAATGAAAATTCCGGATTTATATTTTCATTTTCTGATATGTAATTTCAACCAGTTTTCTCTTTTTGTTACATATACCGTGCTTTTACTAAAGCTATGGACTTTTGAGCATACATAGACACATTTTGGCTTTCTTGACCTAGACCCACAATGTCATTGATGATATACTAATGGAAGGAGTGTCGGCACCTCAATGGTACTTATTACAAGAGAAAAATCCGGAACACCGTGGCACCAATGGTATAAGTGCCTTGTCTGTCATTTATTGCCCATACATACACTACTTACAGACACTAAGAAACACTCACATAGGCACACTCACACACATGTACAAAAAGAGAAACAGACTTTTCTACTCTAGGCACAAGGCCTGAAATTTTGAGGGAGGGGGCCAGTTGATTAGATCAACCCAGTACGCAACTGGCACTTAATTTATCGATCCCGAAGGGATGAAAGGCAAAGTTGGCCACGGCGGAATTTAAACTCAGAACATAAAGACCGACGAAATACCGCTAAGCATTTCGCCTGGAATGCTAACGTTTCTGCTCGCTCGCCGCCTTACAAAGAGAGAAATATTGTGAGATGGATTGACAGTCAGATATAATTCACCTTTTCTGTTGTTGAATAGAAGCGTATTGACATATACTTATAAACTCTAAAATAAACATTTATATAATGATGCCAGTTGTTAACTTCAATGTTCCCTAAAGACATGCGACAGTTTTCACAATCCACTTTATTTTTTACTTAATTTCACTTGCAATTAAGATGTTTCATTCCTTAATGATGTCTCCTGATTATAATTCCACCACGTTAGGGTGACAAGATGTCGGGAGCGATAATTCATAAAACAACGTAAATTACTGTCGTTATTTATTCTCATTTCTGTAAAGTAGAAGGGCAAATCCCATTGCTTTTGTAATTAGCATTCGTGTTCCTAGAATCGGCAATATACGTATCAGTTATGTTAGGCAATTGCTATGACCAAGACCTTGTGTTTCTTAAATTGATGGCTTTAAACCAATATAACAAATATCAGATTATAGCAACGTAAAATTCGTAAATGGGACATCAAATTAAGAAATTTACATTTCGCATTTTGGATAATAGCTCAATTATATCACTTATTGTTATTCGGAACTTTCAGATACCTTATCTTAATTAATGTCTATATATTGAAAAATTTCAAGTGATAGACTAATGACATTTTGCAGGTGATTATCTCGAAAGTCAGTGTTAATTTAATCTTAGTTATAAATTAATGTAATAACCATGGCTTTGTTTTTCGTATAGAGTTTTTAATATACATTTAACATTTCTGGATTCAACCCTTATTTCTAGTCGAACATAGTGAGAGATAAGGAGGCACAGAGGAGGACAGATATCGTGAACGATGATGAAGATGATGATGGTGGTGATGGTGGTGATGATGATAATTATAATGATGATGATGCTGATGACGACGTTATAACGATGCTGTCAACGATGACGACAACCATACTGATTATATATGAACATACATAGACAAACAGCGTGCATAACAAGGGAATAGGTAAATATATACAACATATATTTCTAAGGAAAGTAGAACAAAAGTTATGTTACTGCATACATGAAAAACTTCCCTTTCCCTCGGACAATAAGTCCCTACACCCACGGAGTTATAATCGCATAGTTAATAGCATTTTTGCATTATACTAGAATTGTGCTGTGGCAGTCATCTTATCCCTGTACCAGGATAATTTTATGTATGTATGTATGTATGTATATATGAATACCCGATCGCGCGGTTAAACCATTGGGAGTGAAGGACTCCGAGCCTTTGTTAGGGCATCCTTCTAGGAGAAGGTAACTCAGGTAACTGGGATAACTCCAACATAAAACCTGCGGCTCAGTGGTTACGGATGATGTTGACTTGTTCTTCTTTTCGGATTATGGCTGCTGTTGCTTAGTGAGTGGGATTGACTCAGTGAACAGCCTTTCCTCACTTTAAAAAAAATCTTCTTGCACAGGAATTGCACGATAACAACATTAATTAACCTTCGCGCAATGGCCATACCCGATAACGAGGGAGCAGCTGCCGCCATGTATGTATGCACGTATGTATGTATGTGTGTATAAGATTTTCTGTTCGGCAGATTGTTCAAACAAACATTACCATACTCCTTTCAATTGCACCTTATCAGGTCATTTCTGGATTCGAATACAATGTGTTATATTAATCTCGTTTCCCTCCTCCTTGTTCGGCTTTTTAGACATTCTTTAAAACATGTACGTTGTTAATAAAAATATCTCTTCATTGGAGAGGACTTAATGGAATAAAAACAATATCAGTATTAAGACCAGCTCCATCATCACTGTTATTTTATAATCATTATTGTTTTAATAATTATTACTTCTTTCTCATGGGGTCAAGATGGAATATGGAGCGGAGTATTTACGCATCTGTAAAATCACAAGGAACTCAGACAGACTACTTTTCATTAAAAGTGCGCAGTACTTAACAAAGTTCAATGTGTATGACATAAATCTTCCTAACGTTTTCCAACCTCTTAAGAACTGTAATTTCAGTAGGATTGACCCTAATGCTCCGATCACAACTGGTATCACTTCTTACATCAGTCTCTAGTATTTCAATTAGGTTGGCTATGTGAACTTTCTTTATTATTATTCTTTCGTAACAATGTAGGTAAAAATGCACCGGAGTGTTTAGTCATCTGTCAAGTCACAACAAAGACAGATAATACTTTCCTTAAGATATACGCTGTGCCAAATAAGGCTGTTTTTTGCAAGACAACAATCTGGCATGGGGTTTCCAGTTGCCTTAAGAAGTTTTGAAGTTTCAGTAGGATTGAGCCCAACGCTCAGTTCACCACTGGTATCACATTTACATTACACTCTCGCATTCCATAGAGTCCTGCCGTTCCCACTTTCATTCGGAGTACTTGGTGATTTTTTTTCAATCGCTTTACTCAGACATTCATGTCATTTGGTATGGCTACATCAATAATCTGACAGCATTTGCCTCTCTTATTCAATATCACAATATCCGGCCGACTATGTTAGATCACACGATCCGTCTGTAAATCATAGTCCCAGAGTATCATTACTTTTCCATCCTCCTGCATAACTTTACTTGGTACATGCTCATACCAGTTTTCTGTTAATTCATATTTGTATTTACAGCATAAGAGCCAATGAAAACACATAGAATTAATCGTGGCGACCCTAGTATTCTTTTTGTGCAAGGCTCTCACATGCACTTATTAAGTGAGTCACATTTTCTACACAATTTCCAAAGAGTCTGCATTTCTGGATGTCAGAAGTTTTATAGATGTTATACTTCACTGAATTGGTAGCAAGAGCCTGGTCTTGTGCAGCTATGGTCAGGCTTTCAGTGATGCGCTTGAAATCACCTCAATCTCACCATGCCCACGATGCTCTATTATCCTTAAGGTTTTGTGTATTCCTTTCAAATGCATTCTCATTTCAAGAAGGTCTTCTTTTCTCTTCTCAACACTTTGGTTAAACTCCTCATTGCCCATCATTTCATCTACATTTACACCCATATCTTTCACAGCATAATACAGCAGGTCTTCATCACTATTTACCAAATACTCAGCAAGCGTCTCCTTTCACTCCTTATACAATGGTCTATACTAATTAGTCACCTGCCACCTTTCTTTCTTCTCATATACAATCTGTTTACGTTTGCTTTAGGGTGTAGCGCCCCTTGCAGCGTCATCAATTTCTCGTCCTGCTACCCAGTGTTGATATTTCCTCCTTAGTCTATTTGAGGATGGACGCACTATATCTGGCCCCTGCAACTGCCCAGATATTCCTTGCGGTAAACAAATTTTAGGTATTCAACACCATCTTCACACTTTTTGATGCGCCTCGCTGACCTTGACTTTCATTTCTCTGTGTAGAATGTTATCCAGCTCCAAAATACCTAAATATATCTCCCCACTAACGTCGGTTTCACCCATTGTCTCTCCTGATGTTAACCGTAATCATCTGCAGGATGCTTTCTTCCTTTTTCATATTAAGTACTGAGCATTCGGTAATCCCAAATTCCATACCGATCTCCCTACCACACTTCCGGATTGTTTTGGTTAAGGAGACTATCTGGTTTTCAGATTTACCAAACATTTTCAGGTCATCCATAAACAGATGTTTCAATGATGAGCCTTTATTCCCTCATCGGTAACCCATCTTAACCGTCCTAAGTGTAAGTGCCATTGTTATGGGTTTAAGTGCAATTACAAAAAGTAACGGAGAAAAATGTCGCCTTAGAAGATACCCCTTTTAATATTAACTTCTCCAAGGAATACGTTACTTGAGTACTATTTGGCTTTGCATTTTTCCATGCTATGCATCAGAAAATTTGTGATGTTGTCAGCAACACTAAATATCTGCAGGCAGTCAACGATCCAAGAATGAGGCATATCATATGTCTTCTTAAAGTTAATACAATTCATAAACATGTTTGTATGATGTTTTTTTACAATGCGTCAGAACTATTTTATCGATTTCCAGGTGACCCTTAGTACCCTGTGTAATCTTCCTACATCCTTTTTGTTCCCTTCGTAGTATTTCTTCCTGTTCCAGTGAGTATGTTCCAGATTAAGTTTAGTCAGTACTTTCCCACAATATTCCCCTTTCTTCTATCTTTCATTAGAAGTGTTGTCCTCCCAGTCACCATCCACGCGAGGTGTGTACCTTTCTGGACACACTCATTTAATTAGCCTTCTATTCTTTCATGCACTGCATGGCATCTCTTCAGCCAGAAGCCATGAATCCCATCTGGTGCGGGGGCTTTCCAGTTAGGCACTTTACCCACTTGTCCTTTTACATTACCAGTGCTTATGACAACATTCCTTTGTTTCTTTCCTCCTTATAATTCTGTCCTGATAATTCCTATCCATATTGCATCCCTTTTATGCACCACATTGTTTCCCCATATTTCGTTCCAGAACTCCTTGGCTTGATTTGCATCAGGAGCAACATTGTCCCAATTGTCTTCTTCTAACGTTCGGAAGAATTGCTTCGACTTATTTTCGAACAATATGTTCTACATGAACTGCTTCTTTCTGTTCACAAATCTTTTGATCCCCTGGCTTTTTACCACGATCCTCTGTTTTAACTGCTCTATTACTGCATCAAACCCGCCCTTTCGTATTTTGAATTTCTTGTCTTATTTTTCTCAGTCAAAAATTTTCCCATTTTTCCAGTTTCCTCTTAACTATTGTTCAGTTTTTCATAGATCTTGCCTTGCCTGCATTATGTCCTTTTCAATGCGTGGCTTCCACTTTCAAGTTGTAATTTCTCCTCAACAAGTAGCTCAATAGCTCGGAGAAGATTCCTTGTTTGCTTTATGTTCTCCGTCTGGATGTACAGCATGAGAGTATTTACCATTTGTGTAACTTTATTTTTCATTCTCCTATCTACTCTTCTCTTATTCATGGTGATATTTGCTTCTAGAGCATTCATCAAGTCTAGTTGGTTCATTTTAACCAGCATGTCCACCCACCACATTATCAGGGTTCATTGTATATATCGTTCCTTTTCCTCATTCTTAACAGCTCCATCACCATTCCCTTGTTCCTCCTGTCTACTTTTCTCCCTGCGTTTAATTCCTACCTCTCTGTTTTCAACCCCGACCAACCGGCAGGATATCTCAGACTCTCATTAATACGACATATTTCTACTCCAAGTAAGTAATCCTCCCTCTTAGGTTCAATAGTTTATTTTCTAACATTGGGTACGTGTCCTTTTCCATCCCAAGTTTCAAGATTCGTCGTCCAACTCCACGACTTATTTTCAGCTTTGCTCTTTCATGCCATTCAATAGATGTATCATACACTTCCATCGTGCACTTACGTCTGTGTTTACGCTAACAGTGTATATGATCTTTTGCGACTTAACGACCGTCCGACGCCTGATCACTGCCCCTGATGCTGGCTGTTTTGGACCTGCCGGGAGGGAAACCTTCGCAACGATCGGCTATAGCTTCATTCTCGATTCTATAACCATTCTCGATTCTATAACCACAGTGATTATCATTACCACAAACTTTCTACCAATAGCATTTAAAATTATAATAATATTATAGATATTGATGATGGCTTGCTGCCAGCTGAATGTGGAAGTCCCAATAAAGGTAAGAATGCTACTGCTATTTAGCCCCAGGAAACACCGTTTTCAGTTGGCTATGTGACACAAACGTTCTGTGTCCTTAAGTTTTCAAACAGGAGAGACAAACATCTCCAGCCAGCAAAGCCAGCAACTGGAGACTAGTTTCAGAGTCATTGCTCATCATCAGTCTGGAGTAGAATGGCTTGCTAGCTGTCGATGCCTATTCTCCTTTGAAAACTTATAGAAATTCGAATGAAATAAATTAACTGATCTACAAAATTTCTAAATCTCTCACAGAGACTTATACAGTAGCAGCACGATAAAGTGATGGTTTGTTGCCAACATACTGTCGAAATGAATTTATTTCACCTGAAATTCTATAAGTTTTCAAAAGCGAAGAAGCATCGACAGCTATCATCCCAAAGTAATCCAGGCTGAGGAAGAATAATGATTCTGAAACTAGTCTCTGGTTGCTGACTTTGCTGGGTGGTGGTGTTTATCTCCCCTGTTTGAAAACTGAAGGACAGGGAACGCTTGTGTCACACAATCAACTGGAAATGGTGTTTCCTGGGGCGTAATAGCAATTGCATTCTTCCCTTTCCTGGGACTGTCACATTAAGTTGGCAACACACCATCACTTTATCGTGCTGCTCCTGTATAAGTCTCTCTGAGAAATTTAGAAATGCAATATTTCTAATAATAATATGGTTCCCGGTATATTGCAGCAGATCTTCGTTGCTATTTATCAAATACTCGGCAAGCATTCTCCTTTCACTCCTTATACAATGGTCTATACTAATTAGTTCTCTGCCACCATTCTTTCTATTTATAAACAATCTGTTTACGCTTGCAGTTAACACATAATAATAATAATAATAATAATAATAATAATAATAATAATAATATAATAATAATAATAATAATAATAATAATAATAATTATTATTATTATTTATTATTATTATTATTATTATTATTATTATTATTATTATCATCATTATTATTTTATGTTTGACTTTTGCTTTGCATTTGTACAAGTTGGTTCCAAATCTCACTCAGAGACCTCAAGAGACAACAAGTTACAATTTCATGTTGGTGTTATGCCTAGGGTGCCATATATTTGCTTTTGTGCATAGAGAATGTTTTGTTCTAGAGAATGCTTAAGAAGCCATAAGGAAATGTTGAGATTATATAGACGTATTATTATTATTATTATTATTATTATTATTATTATTATTATTATTATTATTATTATTATTATTATTATTATTATTATTATATTATTATTATTATTATTATTATTATTATTATTATCACCACTATTATTACCGTTATCACTATTTCCATTTATTATTAAAATATATTAAATGTTGTTTAGCTTCAACTTTTGTATTGTACTTGAGATATTAATAAATACGTGAATGTTGAAGGGAATAGGAGGAGGAAGAGTAGCAGTTTGATGAATAGACCAAAATTCTACAGGTCTGTGAAAAGATTTGCGAAATGGTGAGGTCAGCAATGGACATTCCTGTGCGATAAGAAGACAAAAGAGGCCTCACACCCTTTAAGTCAGCAGAGGTCAACTGCGTTTACTACTACCAGCGATCAATGACAACACTGACCTTGGCCTTGAAAAAACGCAATTCACCTTGTTCTATTTTTAATTACTGATAGAAAAAAATAGTATATATTCTGATGTTCACATCGTTGAATTTTTGAATTTCTGAATTTTATGTTTTTTTCCTTACTTTCCTTTTTATAAGTTTTGCTGTGGTTTATAGCTTTTGTAATTGTGCAGTTTGTCTATATTGGCAGGTGCTTACCTCCTTAACATTTTTTTTATCGTGCATTGAATTGTGTAGTTGCAATAAAAGTTATGTTTACCTGTTCGCGTAGTCAGGGAGAAAAGAAAGATAAAATGTTTACACAAAAATGTAGATGTTAAAGTTTTTAGGTTTCCTACAAATATTCGTTTATATGTCAAATTAGAGAAGACAGTAGTGTTTTTGCAATGAAAAGGATGTTTACATTTTCAAATACTCAGGGAGAAAAGAAAGAACAGAAAAAGAGAGTAAAATTTTCATAGACAGTTGTAGATAATAAGATTTGATCGTCGCTACGTTCTCATTTAAAATTCCGTCGAGGTCGAGTTTGTCTTTCTTTCAGGGTCGATTGGGTACCAGTGAAATACTGTAGTCGATGTAATCGACTAATTTCCTTCAAACAAATTGCAGGCTTTGTGCCTTTTGTAGAAAGGATTATTATTATTATTATTATTATTATTATTGTTATTATTGAGTGAGAGAGCAGTGCATGATATCAAAGTGACACTGGGGCCATGAGAGCCACTGCCTGGTACTGCATCAGGGCATTTATTATTATTATTATTATTATTATTATTATTATTATTATTATTATTATTATTATTATTATTATTACTCTATGTTTGACTTTTGTTTACATTTGCACAAGCTGGCTCCAAGTCTCACCCACAGACCCAAAGAGACAACAAGTTGGAAGTTTGTATTGGTGTTATGCCTAGGGTGCCATATATTTGGTTTTGTACTTAGTGTTGTACTAGTGAATGTCTAAAAAAACCATACGAAAATTATGTTTCTTTTAAAACTTGAGATTACATAGTATTATTATTATATTTGTTATTTTTTAAGGCGGTTAACAGGCGGAAACCTTAGCACGCTGGGCAAAATATGAGTTAACCAAGATCATCTTTACCTTTCATCTTTTCGGGATAGATAAAATGATTACCAGTTGCGCACTGTGGTCGATGAAATCGTCTTACTCCACCCGCGAATTTGCTTGGTTTGTGCCAAATGTTGACACCTTTCTTGTTGTCGGTAGTCTATCGACACGTGTTACACATCACTCCTGTTAATTGACAGTTATTGATATTGTTAAACAAAGTTATATATTGTGCATTTGTTATCTTATACTTATATATATATATATATATATATATATATATATATGTATCAATAATAAATCTCTGAACGAGGTATAAACTGTAGCTGTACGACAATGTGAAGTATATTTGCCACTTAAATGTGGATAACTACTAAGGGTGGATGCTACTGTAGCTTGTAGCCCCAGGAGGACATCTTCTCCAGTTGGCTATTGACACACTTTCTGTGCCCTATCAGTATTTGCAAAGGGAAGCCATCCTTCCAAACGTATATATATATGTGTGTGTGTTAGAAGTATTGGGGCTTACGTATAGATTTAATACATGTCAGCTTGTAGAGTTTTGCCTGTATTTATTTTATTGGTAAATGAAGTAGGGAGAGAGAGAGAGAGTGTGTGTATGTGTGTGTGTATAACGGGAAATAGAGGGAGGGAGAGCGTAAAAGATAGAGAGAGAGGGCATGATAGGGAGAAGGAGGGATGGAGATGGTGAAAGAGAGATAATATTCTCTCTCTTTCACCTTCTCCTTTCCTCTATTCCCAATTACACACACATACACACACACACACACACACACACAGACACACACACACGTACACTCTCTCTCGCCATTTCATTTACCAACAATATAAATACAGGCAAAACTGTACAAACTGACATTTCTGATGAAACTACAGTAGTTGAAAGCGCTAATATAAAGAAATGATATGCGATATGTAAATATATATATATTTTTACAATCATCAAGCATACTGAACACCTTTTTCTTTCATATATATATATATTATATATATATATATATATATAATATATATATATATAATATATATATATATATATATAAACCAGTGCTTTAAAGAGCTGATTATTTTCTCCCCATCCGCAGCAGTTAGGGTTTAAACTTCTGTTTGCTTAGTAAAGATACCCCACAAACTTCCTTCCAAATGAAAGGTGGCGGACAAGGGTTTTTCGTCCACCGTAAAGAAGAGCCAGTTGCCAGCAGCACAGTAGAGCCAAATTGTAAATGCCGGTGACGGCAGCAATAACAACAGTGACGACAACATAGCACAGAAAATGTATGAAAGTGACTTTCCGTCTATGGACATTCTAGCACTCTAAACTCAGCAATATCAAAATAAAGCAATGACAACAAAAATCAACAACCAGTGATTACACTTTCTTCTCCATCACAACCCTCCGTGGCAATAGCAAATCTGCCACCACCAACATTGACGAAAGAAAAATAGAACAAATAAATTGAAGTATACAAATCCGCTGTTAATGGTTTTGCCGATGCAACGCAGCAAATAAATGAAGAAATTTTAAAAAAGGAAAATGAATTGAAAAGTTTAAAATACATGTTGAAGAAATGTGAGTCAAATGTGTCACATAATGTTCCTTTATCTGTTCAGCGAGAAACGAATTTCCGCACAGTTCTACAGAAAACAGCCAGAGCAAGTGAAAAATTGAATAAGCAGCACACCAGCAGAGAAGATAATGACTGGGACAAATTTCTTTGAGCAAAATTTATACAACCAAGTGGAAAATATAGAACAGTCAAAGTAGGGTTCACTTCTGATAATGAAGCCAAAAAGCACTGGAGTATCACTTTATCGAGTGATGAACTTATTCTCATCTCCACTTACCTCAGCCGAGGGGTGTATAAAATTAAAATGTTTCTTGGAACTTCTCGACCTTTAGTGCCATTAATCGACTGAAACGCCCACTTGGATACATGCTTCGATTGCATGGAGCTAACTGGTAGAAGAAGTGAGGCGCAAAAACCTCACAAACCTGCTCAGATGTTTTCAACAGACTGATACCGAATGGATATCCCGAATGTGTCATACTTGATTATCTACCGAGAGCAGTGCTCGATTGGCAGAGGACACTCAATGTGCCAATACGCCAGATTTCAAATATATCTTAGGACTGAGTATTTTGTTCACCATGCTAAGGATTTGCGAGCTCACCGCCTTATAACTTTAATATGATGTTAAGAATGTCTTAGTTTCTATATACTATATACCAACACCTCTTTCATGTGATGCACTTCTTTTAGATGAAGTGAAAATTTTCTTTTTATAAGCTTACCTGTAACATCTGCTCATAGATATATTCACACAAGCATCAAAGATATGAGCGGTTTAATGTTTGGACAAGGATATTTTGACATAAAACACTTCTATCATGTGACTGAAGTTGTAAGATATATCGCATGTTGTTAAAAGATAAACCACGTATCTACTAAACAACATAATGAGAAATTTCATTTGTTTTCTTTATCTCTTCCATAACGCACACAGTTGGTCTGCAAAAATATATTTGAAAAACAAATGATTAATGAGGGACCGAATCAGATTGTTAGTTCTGCTTAAAATTCTAACATAAAGACAAATTGATAGAACTATACAAGCTGATATATATCATACAAATAACTATATGGATGATATGTATCACTTACGGAGAGGGAAATTTAATCTAAGACAGACAAATGATGCTATAGCATGGAAAAATAGAAGACAGGGGAGAGTGACTTATATAATAAAATAGAAACCAGACATTTTTTTTTTATATTTCCATGTTGAAAGGCGGCGAGTTGGCAACCCCCCACCCCCCAGGCGAAATACTTAACGGTAATTCGTCTGTCTTCGCGTTCTGAGTTCAAATTCCGCCAGGCGTCATTTGCTTTTCATTCCTTCGGGGTTGATAAAATAAGTACCACTTGCATCCTGGGGGTTGATATAATCGACTTATTCCCTCCCTCGATATTGCTAGCCATATGCCAAACTTTGAAATATGAATTACCAGGTTGTATTTATAACTGAATCTGTCATTCATTTCCTGGGTAATGAAAAATAACATTTCATCTTAATGGTTAGTTTGCGGCTTTTAATATTGGGGCATTCCATAAATAAGGCGTTTTTTCAATTGCATAAACTAAAAGTTGTTAAGGAACTACCTGCATCAAGTTTCTATAAAAGCAGGTAGTAAATTTAACATGAACTTATTCTTAGTGCAAATTTTGAAGAGGGCAGTTTGATTTTAACAGTTATTTTCTCAAATGTTTAATGGAAGTGACAAAGGAGCATATTTCGTATAGTTTGCTTTATGAGTTCAAGAAAAAAGGCAAGAACACAACGGTAAGTGCGAGGAATATTAATGCAGTATATGGTGATTGGACAATAAGCGTAAGCCAGTATCAACGGTGGTTCAAGAATTTCCGAGCTAGAAACGACGGCCTAGATGACGAATCTCGTCCTGGACGATCTGTAGAGCTCGATGAGGCAGTCCCTAAGACCATGGTAGAACAAATTCCCATCGTTATTGCTGAGAAACTAGCAGAGAAACTTGGATTTGGTCATTCAACCATTCGTAGACACCTAAGTGCCATCGCAAAAGTCAGCAAATTGGGTCGGTGGGCTCCTCACAAAATTTCCGAGTCTAAACGTTCGCAGTGACTGAATGTGTGCTCTTCTTTTTAGACCGAATAATGACTGCTGACGAGAAATGGGTTCTATATAAAATGTCAAGCGCCGAAGAGTGTTGGGAGGGAAAGGTAAACACCGGCACTCCAGGCTAAAGGTCTTCACTCAGGTAAGGTATTGTTATTTGTTTGGTGGGATATGAAACGTTTAGTCCACTATAAACATTTAAACCCAAACCAAACGATAACAAAGGAGATCTACTGCGAGCAGCTTGAGTGGAATTAAGCCAGCGCTACAAGAAAAACGACCATATTTGGTTTCAAGACGAAAGGTGTTCTTCCATAAGGATGATACTTGGCCACATATAGTGAGGATGACATTCCAAAGACTGGAGCAGTTTTAAACTTTCTTCCATCCAAATGATTTTGGACGGCACGATTATGAATTCTTTAGAAGAGGTCAGAACAGTACTGGAAGAGTACTTTTCGTCACCGACAACTGAATTTTGGAAGAGGGGCCTTGCAAGTCTACAAGATTGATGGAAAAGCATTCTAGAAAATGAAGAAGAGTATATTTTAGATTAAAAAAATAACTTTGTTCATACTAAGTTTGAAAAAAATAGAATTATAAAAAAAATCACGTTATTTGTGGAATGACCCAAAACAAGGTGACCTATAACTACTATTGGCGACATATACAAAGGTGTAACATTTAATCTCGGATCTATGTTGTCGCGGGGAAATTTATGCAAAAATGATATAGAGTTAAATGCAAATATTCAGAAGGCATTGAGAGTGAAAAAAATGATTGTACAAGTGGGAAGAAAATGATTCTAATTAAGTGATTGGTTTCTGCTTTAATATTGTTCTATTTTCAACTTTCTGACATTATCTCATTTTACAAAAATTGAAATATTCAATTGGAAAATTGTGTTTATGTTATTTACTATTTACTTGACTTTTAAAGATAAATATTTCAATTTAACTTATCCTCAAGTGTTACACATTCTGTTGAAATGCCATTTATGTTCAAGATATTTTCATTCATACTACTTAGAGGATGAAGCATTTATCATTAATGAAATCCATTCTCCAATTTTAAGATGCATATATTTAAATAAGTTTCAACAGCAAATTCATATAACTCAAAATGTCAATAAACAAAATAATTATTTTAAAATTAATTATTCGCAAGCCACTTCACACAAAAATAATATATATCGCAAAATTCTAGAAGCAATCTACAAATAAATTCTACATTCACAAGGTTTTTGAATCTTGTCTTTGTTTGTAGTGTCACCTTTTGTTCCAATTTTCTAGACTAGAATAGAATTAATTGCTAATTATTAAAATATCTTCCAGATTTAAAGCAAAATTATATGAATACCACAAGTCTGTATATTTTCGATGCTTTGGTAATGCTAGCCTATAAAGAACCTTTGTTATCGAGATACAAGATCGTTTACATGACGGCGGCACTTCTATTTATCTAGGTTCGTTCAAATGTTTTAGAGTTACACTTCGTTATTCCTCCATTGCTGGATTAATAATATGCGGAGATATTGGGCCTCAGTCATAGTATAGATATTGATGATAACATCTGTATGCAGATCTGTACCGTTTGGCTAACAGATATTTAAATTAATTTTAAAAATTAATTACCAGTTTCAGCATAGTATGATGAACCACAGTGTTTGGAGGGAGTATTGAAAAGTTCCAAGCTTCCAGGGTGTCGCGAAAAGTGGTCCAAACTTCCAAGTCCTTTTTACAGGGCTTAGAAAAACTGAAGGACCGCTACAAAAAGTATGTGAATCAGAGAGGGGAATATGTTGAGTAAAATCAAAATAAAGTGATCCTCCTACATTTTCTTTTACCCAAAGACAGAAACGTTTCAGCATCCCCTCGAATGTTTATCAAGATACAAACGCCACAAGAGGAAACGATTCGGGCTGTCTCAAATGAGGAAAGAAACCGTGATGTGGTTGTTTATGATTCACTCCTATCTCTCCCAATTAACATGATGTAACAGATGTGAGAATTGCAACTCCATTGCTCACTTCTTTTCGTTTTTTTTTAAATTTCAGAACATTTCATTACGTTTCTTTCATATTATAAAGTGATACAACGTCTACATTTTCTTTGATGAAATTTATTCATTTTCAAACGGCTTCGTAAAGTGTTAATTAATTTGTATGTATAAAAAATAAAGATCTTTCATGCTTTCCATTTCTTCTCTTGAACATACTAAAGTTGGCTTGGGAAAAGTGGGTGTGTTAAAACTGAAAGCATCATATGTGTAAAATTAACCAAATTCTGAAAAGTTTCAATGCGATCCAGGTTTTGTTTGTATATATTTGATACCTCATTTCTATGAGTTACAACTGCGACTTATTTGAATGTCTCTAATAATAGATGCCTTTTTCTCTTTCTTACGGCATGTAGCTGTTAAATATGAATTCATTTTTTGCTTTATTCCTTCCCCCATGATGCGGCTAAAATTCTGCATCGTCTTCAATTACTTCATCAATAAAATCTATTTTTGGAAATAAATCGGTGTATAATATTTAACCTATGTCATGCTATGGTTAAGGGTAGTTCTTTCTCTTTTTGATTATGCTTTTGTAAATTATACTAATTATTCATACTAAATATTAAAAGTATTTCTTTTTTCTCTAAAACTTGCCGGCTTGGATTTGCGCTCAATTCCTTTGTACTCGAAGAATACCAGAAGAAACCTGTAATAGTCTGTTTCTGAAGAACAACAATAACATTTTCTCATAATATATAGTTTTATCTTCAGGGGTTATTTCTTAAATCCAGGGTATATTGTCCTGCTGTTTGAGAGTTAATAATTATAATTATAGTTTTTTTTTCTGTAAGTAATAATTTATCACATCGGTTCATCACCTATTGATACAACAATCAGTCGGTGTCAAGTTTTGTCTTAGCTTGTTACTGCTATAATTATACAAATTATACTTGGTAAAAGTTATTAATAACTACTTTCTCAGTTAGTTTGAAAATTTTAGGCAAATAAGGCCTCAGTGTATTTTACAATAAATGTCTCTTTGCACGCAATGAATTATTCGCTGTCTGTCTATTCAAATATATTTTTACAGAATATTTCTTAATCTCTTGGAATTAAGTGTCTATTCTGGCAGCTGCTAACATCTATAACAAGGTTTTGTCTCTCTTCTTCTGGCTAAGAACGATACTTGAATAAAGTGAAAATTTCTGAGG
Organism: Octopus sinensis; assembly: GCF_006345805.1. Taxonomy (NCBI): domain Eukaryota; kingdom Metazoa; phylum Mollusca; class Cephalopoda; order Octopoda; family Octopodidae; genus Octopus; species Octopus sinensis. The sequence continues at coordinate 14,951,883 of NC_043009.1, read as the reverse complement.
AAAGACGATTGTGCAACACCTGTAACTTTTTTGTTTTATGGAATAATGCCACAAGAATGATTTATACTCATTTTACGTTTTGAATTTTACAAATTTCTGGATAAAAATTACATTAGTACCTTCTATATATAAAATCTTACCATTTGATTAATATAGGCTCGAGTAGTCTATAATGATAGGAGTAACATTATACAATACTGAAGCAGTCCATAATTATTTGTAATTGGTTTTTATATTGAAAAATATCAGATTTTTATTGAATTAGATATTAAATGGATTTTTGGTGATTACCTCTTAACTTTGTAAAAATAAATCCACTTTAATTTGCGAGTCTCTAACAATTACTGGTAGGCTTTTCTTTGCTTTCTACAAATTGCTAGAAAGTTTCTGTTAATTAGGAGATCTTTGAACAGGTCATTCAATACATAGGTTCCCACTGTATTTATCAAAATCGATTTATTAGCTTTATTTTTTATAGCCTTCTACTTATCGTTGTTGTTGATTAATTATGTGGAGATACACTAAATAATATCTCATACAATTACAAGGATTAAATGAAGGTAATGAGAAAAACATTTCTTATTATATACATTGAAGAAATCTTAAAATATAAGTGATGATTGATGAAATGCAATAGAAGTTTGAACGATATTATCTTATTTATTAGATTTGTGATCCGTTTTATATTATATATTGTTTTAAGTGTTTTAAAGTCTATAGTAGATAGTTTTGATACCTCATTCACTAGTGTTTGAGTGTTATCTCTCTATGTTAGGGAATGAAATATATCGAAACAATTAGAATATAAATCGTATAGGTATTATCACATTTCATAGAACTATTGTACGCAGTAGTGGTCATATAAAGACGTCCAGAGTAAGGTGTTAGATATTGCCGCAAAAGATTATTAAAAGACGGAGAAGGGACCAAATATTTGTGTTTGCAATATTTCGGAACTTCTAACTGAAATATTAGTAAATCCATCATTGCTTCTGCATATGATCGATTAATTTATGAAAGGCTCCACTGCGCAATTATGAAATTTTAAATACTAAGTGCTGTAAAATTTGGCTTTGTTAAAAGTATAGCGCTAACCAGATCCGAAATATTATTTAAAACCCAATTTTGATTATATATAATTAATGGCATAAAAGTAAGACTTATAACTTACGCAAATTCCAATAAACCAAAAAACTGAACACAAAACAATACAATACAAATATTTGAAATACGTAGTCAAAAATAAAATAACAACATCAGCAAAAAGAAAAATAATGATAAACAATATATAATAACACGCACACACACAAACACAAACACACATTATATATATATATATATATATATATATATATATATATATATAAATATATATATATATATAAATATATATAAATATATATATAATATATATATATATAAATATATATGTATATAAATATACGCATATATATATATATATATATATATATATATATATATATATATATATATATATATATATATATATATATATATATATATATATATATATATATATATATATATATATTGGTCTTTAGAATTCCTGATATTTTTTTCTACAAAAGGTCAAGCTTGATTCAAAACTTCAACGTCTGTTAGAGTGCTACCCATCCTCTGACAAAACCTGAAGATTGAGATATGCAATACGACCCGCGAGTATTTGATTAAACTATCCCAACTCTCTCCTAAACCTCTGATTCATTCGTTCCGACATTCTGCTTAAAAATAACCGTAGTACAGAAATTTACCTTCCTGCCCAATATGCACGACGATGACATCGAAGAACAGCCCCCTGCGACTTTATAAATAAATAAATATGTGAGGAGGTAAATGACGTCGAAAATAGCCTCGACTTCAAGGCAATCCTTACATACATACACCCACTACAAACACACATATACTTGTTTGTGTATGGGTTTATATGCCTGTGTCTGTATAACTATGTATATCCTACACTTACACCTAGTTACAATTTTTTTGTAACAAATTAAATAGATCTAAATGAAAATTACAAAATTATCTGTTGGAACATTTTAAAACTATTTAGATGCTTTGCATTAAACTTAATGTGTGCCTGTGATTGTGAGCACAACCGCACGTTGTATACATGTATATGTCCATATATGTGTGTGTGTGTGTGCGTGCGTGTGTGTGTGCGTGTGTGTGTGTGTGTATGGCATTTAGAATTCCATCAACTAATCTTTCATGTGATGATAAGCATCTTCTGTAAATTCTCTATTGTTACTTCTCTCAAAATGAACGTATTCAACTGGTTATATTCGTTCAGTTACAGTCAGACATCAGTTTCTAATTTGATCTTGTATTTCGATTAGGTAAGCAGATGTTTTAGTCAGAAGTATGTGTCTAAAGAGGAGAAATATTCTACCGAAAAGACGGTTAGACTTCCCACCTTTTCGAAGAAAATCTCCTCTCTTTTATCTTAAATGAAGCACAAATGTTTCTCTTCTCCCGACCAGCTCAATTAGTGATGGACTGTATAATGAAGATGATACCTCTCTGAATCTCTAGTGTCATTGAGCATAAACCATTCCTCATAAATGTGATTAATAGCTACTGATCAAACTGCAGCTGTTTTCTCATTTCATCAACATCAATGAACAAAATGGAATTATATCATAGGCAGAATATATTTACACACATCAGCGCACAATAAATAATTTGAAGTGAACGTCAACATCAATGCTTGTATGAAATTGCTTTGCTCAGAAAAAATGTTTCCGTTACGCGCGTACATCGACAACAATACGCCCATAATACAATCAGTTTATAAGCAGAACATTGACTGTGATCATACACGAAGTATAAACAGACATAGGCATGCATCTATCTATCAATCTATCTATCTACCTATCTACCTCTCTATCTATCTATCATCTATCTATCTATCTATCTATCTATCTATCTATCTATCTATCTATCTATCTATCTATCTATATCTATCTATCTATCTATCTATCCATAAATCTATATATCTATCTGTATGTCTGCTGTCTATACGCATGTATATACGTATATGTAAATTAATAATAATGAGCGAACGTCTGTGTGTGCGCATGAGTTTCTATTTGTGCCTGTGAATATATACGCACGTTTATAAATTATCACACATTTATCTCAATCGTCGCCGAACTTGGTCGAGGTATTATGTATATTTATAGATAGAAAGAGCGCGGGCTACTAACTCCAAGATTCCAAATTCGATTCCAAGCAGTGACCTGAGCAATAACAACAATAACATCGAAAAATACCTTAGGAAGGAGAACCCAGTTTCGAAATTTCCCCCAAGACACCTGATGAAGGCTGGAGGGTATATCAGCCGAAACACTGTGTTAACAACAAACAAGATGAGGCAAATAACTGTCAAATGTAAATAATGTATATAATTCCTCTTCTCTTAAATATAGAACTGAACTGATCAATTAGTTAGTTGGTTGGATATTTAACCAATTGGCTAAGAAAAAAGAAGTGATATTGAACGAGTGCGTGTGTTATTATTATTAGCGTAATGAACCTCTCAACACAATAATCGGGATTAATTGACATTCGTTGTAAAATTAAGCTTTCGCCGGTATCTTATTATGTATTGGGACTCTGTTCTCACATGCTATACATATCTAAATAAAAATTAATAAATGAAATTATCTACTGAAACAGGCTTTTCCCAGCACTGTCAAATTCAAATGAGATATTTTTCTCCCAAAACGTATATGAATATGTTTTTGTGTGTTCGAGGCGTTTGCAAATATGTTTTTGTGTGTGTGTCGTGTTAGTTCTTTTATCTTTGCTTTGTTTCAGCCAATTGAACTGCGACCAGAGATATTCTGGTTTAAGCCTGGTTGTTATTCTATCGGTCTCTTTTGTAAGACTGTCCAGTTACGGGGACCTAATCACACTAACATCTGTTATGAAATGGTGATGAGAGACAAAAACACAAACGCACACACGCGCGCACTCAAACACACACACATAAAGAAACAAAAACAAGATACAGGTGAGGAAATAACACGCAGGTGTATTGGTTTGACGCTCAGGCTCTTCAACAGAAAGGAATGATGAAAGAAACCAATGAGGAGAGGAAGGAAAATGAAGAGAGAGAATAAACGTGTCTGGATCAACGGTTTCACAAGCATCGGTCGATGCAGGGCTACAGCAGAAGTCAGTTGACTAAGGTGTACAGCAAACTTCTAGACACAGAGCTGTGCCTGCGCCTACGGTTTTAAAACACGACTGAGCTTCTACACATACACACGCACAAATACACACACAGACACACACACACACACATAAACTCACACACGTAGACACACAAACACACATAATATGCAATAATGATATGTGGATGTGTCCCTCTTCGTTTTCGAGTACAATGAAGAATGTGATTACACTTAATATCAGAGACAAATTTGATTGAAAGCCAATCGGTTGATATTATATTCGCATTTAAAAGTTTGTTACAAAACATCGTTTAATATATCTATTTATGGACCTTATTTTATTAATAATTTTCCTATTATTCGAATATTCATATTATCATCATTATAGTTTTTCTTAGAGATATTTTATATTTATGGTAAATTAACTGACAATTTTATATTTAGTTGCTTTCTCTTCGTTTTTAGTCATGGTTATTTATTTAGAAATTAGAAACGTACGCGTACACAACTTATACACAGTGACACGATAGGAATGCAGCATACATAAATTCGTAATCTTGCAAGTAGAGGCACACACATATTTGTATGTATGTGTATGCCTGTGTGCGACTGTATCTGTATGTATGTGTGTACGCGTGTTTATTCACTATTAAATGTACAAGTAAACAAATACCAGAAAAACGATTTATAGTTGGCTGAAACGTATATAAATACATAGGGAGTATAGTGGTATATTTCCGGTAGGTCGTATATTAATAGGACAGCAAATCTTAATACATAGAGAGACACACAGATTCAAAATCTCACACATTACACAGGCAATTAAAAGTCATCCACATACACAGCACAATATCCTGACAATTACATAAATACACAGATCCACACGTACATATAAGAACAGATACAGCTGAACTACACGCAAATTCATAATCTCTCTCTCTCTCTCTTTCTTTTTTTCGTTTTACTCTCTCTCTCCATTTCGCTCTTTGCACACAAATTCACACACAGATACACACACGTATATGTACATAAGTACTCACATATATTAATATGTATGTACATACATATGCATATACACATGTTTGTGCGCTGATACAGAAACACACACGTCATATACGCATAAAACTATAAGCACACACATATACACACAATACCCATACGTTGAAAGAATGTGTCGATATGATGTAAAGGGTATTGATATTAAGAAGGTGGGTGAGTATGAGAGGTGTAAGGAACGATCTAAACTAGGTGAAGTTAGGAAACTTTAATGAGCGTTTCTATTTGCATAAAGTGAATAGTCTAAATGAAAAAGGAAACTCGATCGGTAATTAACAAACTTTCATCTCCTATTTTAAATTTTATGCGTTGAAGATAACAAAAAAGAAAGGAAGAAAGAAATCGCCATCACTATCTTGTACATGATAGAGAATGGATATATTGTAGAGCTAAGACTTTAATCTATTCCAGAAATATTCTTTACATGTAAAATGATAATACTTTTTGTCGGAAATTATAGATTTCTTTTATATGATTTATTTTAATATTTCCAGTTATTAGATATGTGCTGAAAGATTACAGCAAATAAAATTGTATAGTTTTAAAATAGGAGCCAATGACACTATCTTCTATTTTGTTTTAAGGTCATCGATACCAATATCGAAAATTAAAATTCTCTACTTACATTGCGCATGCCGGTGGATCGCTAAATTTATTATAGCAAGAACAAAATATATTGCTGTAGTCGTTCCGGCTGTTTGTCTTTCGAGTTCAAACTTCCCCGTGGTAGCCTTTGCCTTTTAACATTTCGACGTCGAAAACAGAGAGTACCTGTGGCGCGTTGAGGTTGTTCCTATCTACACCCGCATCCTGGGTTTCTTCTCTTGTACCAAAATTTAAGACATTATTATTACTGGTTCTATAATTTGCCCAATTTCATGAAAAACATTTCAATTTTAAATTGAAATTGAATGTAAATTTAGAATATTATCTTTAATATAAGAAAACATTCACTTTAAATCCTGTCTTTGAAAAAAACTTAGAATGTTATAAACTGTAGCCTTAATTTTATTTTCAGTGAAGTAGATGCTTTATTAAGTGCTAAATAATTAGGCAACTTTGTAAAACTTAGGTTGGCTTTTTGAGAGAAAGCTTAGGATATAGTCATTTAATATACTTTAATATAAAATGTTTTGTTTCAAAATATTTCATTTTATATTCTGCACGATATTTCATTTACTTTTATGGCTAATTCCACAATCCACATTTCTAAACATACTTTTGCTCTTAATTTTGTGTCCTCCTGGCTAGATTTAAGACCGTGGTGTTTATCACACACTTTTCATGACGCATGGGGAGCTGAGCATTGCGATGAAAAGTGGATTCTGTACAATAATAAAAAAAATTCTTCGCAGTGTTTGGACCGAATGAAGCACCAGAAACCTTCCCTAAGACCGGGTTCTTCAAAAAGAAGGTTATTTTGGTGGTGTACTGCTGGACCCATCCACTATAACTTGTTAAAACCAAGAAAAACCATTACTGCAGAAACATATTGCCATGAAATTTCCAAAATGAAGGAAAAACTATTAACCCTACGTCTCAAACTATTCAACAGAAGAGGGCCAATCATTCTTTATAACGATGGTTGGCCACATTTTTCACTAATGAAGCTGCAGAACTTAATGGTGCCTGGCTACGAAGTTCCTTCCAACCCAGCTAATTTCCCAGATCTTTCTTCTACCCACTATTAAATTTTCAAGCACCTTGATTGTTTCCTGCAAAAGAAAGCGTTCAAAAGTCAAGCCGATGCTGAAAGTGCGTTTAAAGAGTCCATCAGCTCCAGAACTCCAGATTCCTATGTCACCGAAATAAACAAACTAGTAACTCGTTGTTACAAGCGTGTTGATTGTAACTGAAGAGGAAGTTTGTTAGTATCTGCACAGGATCAAGCAGTAAGGACTAATTGGATAAAAGTCAAAATAGACAATGCTGATTATACAAATCAAAAGAGGAAAGCTAGGTGCTGCAGTCCATCTGTGGATCGGACAGTTATTCGTACCGCAGATTTGGGCAAAGAACTGATATATTGCCTCACACATCTGATCGGACTGATGTATGATGAGAACGTTTTGGTTCTCGAAAGACCAAATTCTGGCATTGTTTCCACGTTGCCCCTTTGCCACTCGGATCCAGAGAGCGGCTTTCGTTCCCACTTGTCTTACAGCACGCACCTTAGTTCTCACAATGCAACCTTCATAAATAGTATTGAATAATTGGTCCAGAGTCATTCTCGCGTCTTGCACGTCGATTGCAATGCCTTTCCTAAGTATATATTCTACGTTTCTAAGTTACCTTCTATTTCGTCTTCTTTCTAGCATCATTTGTTTGTTGCCGATTGTCCCCGTCAATGCCATCTTAACTAATTCTCTAATCCGGTCTTTGTGTGATGGTTCGACTTCAAGTTAAAGAGTACTTGTCTTTTAACCCTATATTGTGGTCTTGAAGTCTTGCGATCTTGTGGACTTGTGATCTGAGCAGCGGACGATTTTGAAAAGTGAACAACTTGCATAATCTTTACTTACTGGTCTACAGAATACCCTGTCTACATACTACCTGGATGACCCAATGCGAAACGTACTGATCCGCACTAGCACATCCGGCATATCTTGTCAACACCTGTCAGACTGTTAGAAATGTCTGAGCAGGTTTGCGTGGCTTTTATCACCACTCTTCTATCCGCTAGCCCCAAACAGTCTGGTGATGGATCTTAAACGACGTTCCAATTCTCCACTAATTATAAAGGTCGGGACGTCCCGAGGAAAACCTGCTTTCTGAAAAAATTCCAGCTGTCCTGCTCCTTTTCAAGCATAGACAGCCATCGGTCTGAGGACACCCGGTCGCTCCTATTCATATCTAGGATCACCAACCTATCTTCTGGGTCCGGGAAAGCAATCCTCATCTTGAGATCCAGGCCTACCTGAACAAGAACGCAGTTCAAGCTCTCATTCCTCGCACAATTGATATCTCTGCCTACTACCCTAAACATCTACGTTCAGCATTGTTATGTCTACAGTCTTATGGAATCTGGGATGGCCTCGACACTTGGCTAATCTACCTAGATCAATATCCTGTCCTAACTCGTTCTATTTCTGTATTATCAGGCTCCGCAGAATTGTGGCTTTCTCTTCTATTTTGAAGAGATCCACAGCCGCCAACTAGAAGGTGTTTATTTCTGATGGTATATTTAGTATTCTTGCAGCCACTACTCTTCGGCTAAGACAGATGGGGATGATGATGAGTTCCTCACTCGTTAAGGTGGCTGTTGAGTGATTTTTAGCAGCCTCCTCAGATGCAAAACTTCCCTTACTATATATCTTTACCCCTTACTATATAGATTTTCTCTTCCGAACTGATCGTAATTTTTCTTCATTTTGCTAGTGTATTTTATACTTTTTGCTACTAGTGTTTTAGAAAGAACTGTCCACTAATTATTTTTTGCTGGATATATCTAGGAATATTCAGTGCCACATTTCTCTCATATTCCTCCAATATATTCGTTGATATTCCTCAAACATTTTCCATGATAAAAGTATCTTCGCATACTTCTAACTTGCGCGAAATCCCTATGAGCAGACTTACATGGCTCGTTCTTGTTGTTGATTTTTATTCTACTACTACTACTACTACTAATACTACTACTACTACTACTGCTGCTGCTGCTGCTGCTGCTGATGATGATGATGATGATGATGATGCTACTACTACTACTACTACTAATAATAATAATAATAATAATAGTAATAATAATAATAATATAACGACATCACGCTAGATAAAGCAAATGAAGTAAGAGAATTAGATCAAAGCCAGACATACAAATCAATAATGAAGGTACGATACGACACACAAATGAAAGAGAAAATAAAAAGGGAATACTATAGATGAGTTAGAGTAATAATGAAAACAGAGCTCAATGCGAAAAACAAGATAATAAGTATCAACATTTCAGGTGTCCTAGTTATATGTTACAGCTACAATATCCTTAACTGGACTAAATAAACTACTCAAATTACACCGGAAAACAACAAGATCGTGACAGTATTTAGGATGGACCACCCAAAATCTAATATAGAAAGGTTATATATATATTTGCAACGTGTAGAAAAGTGATGCAGACCTTATACAACTAGGAAGATATTACAAAATAACCATCATAGGACAACAAAAATGCCTACTTCAGGAGCAAGGAAAACTAATAGAAATAGTCACTTTAAGGAAGCTGACGACTACAAAAGCAAGTTATACTACCTAAAAAGTATGAAGAAGAAGACACAGCTGTAAAACACCTGAAATCTAAACTAAAACCAAAACGGCAGCGGAGCATGATAAAATGATAGCATGAAAGCTGGGTTAAACGAAAAGCAAAAGAAATAGACTAAGCAAAATCCCAACAATATTTAAGAAGCTCAGAACTCAAAGCATAGACTGAAGGACTTTTAATTGCAGCACAATACCAAAGCCTCCCCACAAGAAATTATCAAAAACATTTACTGAAAGGAAACATAACAAGTAACTTCAGAATATGTCTCTGGCCGCCCAGTCCTGGCTAAGAAGAAGTACATAGACACAGTTAGGATCTATATATATTGGAAGCTATGCCAACACTATGGAATAACAACAGAAAAGTAATGGCATAGGCAACAATACTGTTAGATATGCCAATACATACAAATAGAGAAATTAAGGCCAATAGGCCGGATATAGTTGTCAGAGAACATCAAGAAAAAACAAATGCTTTCAAATCGAAGTATCAATACCAACAGATAACACCGTTTCTCTAAAGGAAATATAGAAAATATAAAAATACAAAGATCTGGAAGTACAGGTAAATCGAATGCGGAGTCTAAAAACAGAAACAATTCTTATCATAATAAGGGCATTAGGTATGATAAAAAATATTCAGATAAATATATAATAAAAGCGCCAGGACTAACAAGTATATATAGCACACACGAAATAGCAGTACTAGACACTGTACACATCCTACGTAAAACACTTTCAATACAGTAGCCATAAGAGCACCACAACAAACCACAGCAGTTACGCAAGGCACTCAGAGCTGCGGGAGCTTAAATGCGAACAAAAATACAGGGCGCTGAAACGGAAATTTAATTTTAAAAATACATGTTTAAAAGTAGTAGTAGAAGAACTGAAACAACGACTCGTTGCAAAGAAAGCAAAGATGATAAGATATGACCAAAGAAAGAAGGGTTACCGCCAGAAGAGATTGTTCAGAGTACATCAGAAGAGATTATATAAAGAAATAAATGGAGAGTGTACAAATGAAAAGTTGATACCAGATAACATTGAAAGTCAAAGGTTTGGGAGTGACATGTGGAGCAAAGACAAGGAGCACAAGAAGGATACTGAATGGTTGCAAGAACTGAAACAAGCAGTAGTCTGTCGAAAACAGGCAGAACTAATCATTTCAGTTAGAAAACTGAAGGAAATCAGCAAAAAAAAAAGGGAGCAACTTGCTTGGAGAATATATATATTGAGTTTTGGTAAATAAGTTTATTTGTCTCTAATCTTTTAAGCATCCGAAAAATAAGCAGCAGCAATTTTTTATTATTATTATTACTGTTTTATTGTTTAAATATATATAGGTTCCTTTTGAAAATTTTCCTTTTGAAAATTTTGAGAATTTCGTGCTTGGCAGCTTTGCACTCTTTGCCAATATTGAATAAACCTAGTCATTCGGATCTTGTTTAGGTGCAATTAGAAATAATATCTCTCAGCTGCGAGTTTGATCCTTAATCCCAAAATACTTTCAGGCAAACAGAAATACAACTGATTGCGAATATTCAATCTTTTTCAGTATAATTTGGTCGGTTTGTAAAAAGCTTCAATAACAAGTAAATGTCTTGTTTTATAAGTCTCACTAATCCTTTCTCACGTCAACATAATTTCAAACTAATTCCCTCAGTACTCACACCTGACAATTTCCACGAACGCTACTTCTGCTGATAAAAGTGCATAGCGCCTGCTTATACGTTATAAATCTTCAAAGCTGGGATTTACTTGCCAAATGGAAATGCACTATATATTTTTAATTTAAATACAGGTGTGGGAGATTTGAAAGCATGTCAGGTCTCCTGTGGAAGTATCAGTAATGTGGGGCCTATTAGCTCAGTTCACCAAATTGTAATGACGTGCAAAACAGTAGGTAAATCCTCATAAAATTACTACAAACCTCCTGCATAAATAAACAGACGTTTAGTACAGTATTGTGCCATTGTGATAAAGGTTATACCTCATGATATTTATTGAGGGTATCGCTATAACATTAGGGCAGATATATAAGAGAAAGTCATAAAGTCATAAGCTTGAAAATAATGTCACTAATATAGGCACATATCTAAACCACCTTCATATACTATTATTAAAAAATAGTAGGTGGTGAAGGCTCACTGCATGTTTATCTAATGGATATCATTGACGTTAGCTGTGTAAATACTGATTTAAAACTTTAGCACAAGGCAAGTGATTTCTGGGAAGCGGATAAGTCGATTACGGCGATCCCAGTGGTAATTATTCTATCACACCCGAACGGATGAAACAGAAAGTCCACCTCGGGGGTTTGAACTCAGAACATAGAGACGGACGAAATGCCGCTTAGCATTTTTCCCGGCGTCCTAACGATTCTGCCAGCTCCTAGATTTATTAGCTGTATAAATATAGTAAATCTGATAATAATGTTGATAAATGTAACACTTTATATCTGTTCCCCTGTTGTGAGAAGTCTGGAGAAATATATTCTGTAGTAAACTCACAAGAATAAGACGCAAACGATGACATTTAAGATGGCTGTGGAATTGTTTACGAATGCAATCCTGCTATATGTGAGATTTGGTGGTGTAGATGGCGTTAACAGAAATGGGAATAGGTTTGAAAAACATCAAAAGAAAAGTTTGAAAAAAAACGCGTACTGAATGATTACCTCTTGTTCTAAATATTTCATCGCAGAATACTGATTTTTATGTAAACAAAGAAATCACAATTAAAGCAATATATACTGCGTGCGTTGATATAAATACATACATACATACATACATATATATATATATATATATATATATATATATATATATACATACATATACATACATACATATACATATATATGCATATAAATACATATATATATATATATATATACACACACACACATATACCTACATATATGTATATAAATATATACATACAAAACACGCGTGTTCAGCTTGTTTATACAAACATCTCACATCTATTTTCATATGCTCGTATATGAATGAGTGTGTATATATGTATGTATGCATGTATGTATGTATATGTGTGAGTGTAAATATATATATATATATAATATATATATATATATATATACCAACAACCAGTACGTGTTTCTGAATATCATTTCAAGAACTGAAAAGCTAGAGGCTTAATTTTTATTCCGTATCTCTCATTACTGGTTTTAAGTCACCTGATAACATAATTACCAATACTGTATTGTATTTCATTCAATTGGCTATTCTTTCTCTCATATAAACATTGGTATTGTGCCAATTTTGAAGAAATCGATATTTCAAAAATAATTTTTTCACACAATACGACGTTGGATTGCTGGGCAGAGATATATTATTTAATGTTAAATGGTCAACTGAATATTTGTGTTGGAACAATATACACTTTCTGTAGAGTTAATGCCTGCTGAATGGTAAATCATCGATGCTTCTTTTCATGTAAGATATATAAATACATACAATATAAATATATACAATAAATACATACAATAGCCTGACATCACGCTTCCGCTTGTGTATGAATGTGTTTTGCGTCCACATTGCTGTATGAAAACGTTTCATTATCAATCTTCTGTGGCGCAAATACAATTCGTTGAAATAGCAGTATCTTCATATTTCATTGAGAAAAAATTCAGCAAAACGAAGGAAATATCTCAAAAATAAAACCACAGGTGCAAAAAAGAAACGAATAGGCAATACTCTTTACTCTCTTTACTCTTCTACTTGTTTCAGTCATTTGACTGCGGCCATGCTGGAGCACCGCCTTTAATCGAGGAATTCGACCCCGGGACTTATTCTTTTGTAAGCCCAGTACTTATTCTATCGGTCTCTTTTGCCGAACCGCAAAGTAACGGGGACATAAACACACCAGCATCGGTTGTCAAGCAATGCTAGGGGGACAAACACAGATACACAAACACACACACGCATGTATATATATATACATATATAAGACGGGCTTCTTTCAGTTTCCATCTACCAAATCCACTCACAAGGCTTTGGTCGGCCCGAGGTTATAATAGAAGACACTTGCCCAAGGTGCCACGCAGTGGGACTGAACCCGGAACCATGTAGTTGGTAAACAAGCTACTTCCCACAGAGCCACTCCAGAGCCACTCCTGCGCCTATACAGCCAATACAGCGAGAAAAATATAAGAAATAACCGTTAACAGATATGGATGTATAATGGACCTCGCACAAGTTGCTTAGCGAGTGTACTCTCACTCATGCAAGCATCCACGAAAATATAAACATATGCACATGTGTCGTTTGGTGCACAGAGTTAAATATCTACATGCTATTTATAAGAATGGGGAGGATAAAGCTAAACTTATTTTATGCATACAGCCTCCGATGGGTAAATTGTCGCCATTCTATCTTTTTATGTTACACATGCTCATTGTTTGTTTTTGATTTTGTCGACTAAAGAGTACTGTAGGGTCAGGTCGGCACCGACTGTGAGAGAAACAGCACTATGACGCAATTCACTCCGCCAGAAATTTGGATACGGCATGCTGTACTGCTTGGGGTTCGTGCCAGAAACTCCAATACGAACAGGTACCGATAATCATAAGAATGAAACATCCACTGAACATCATTGTGTTTGGAGTGATCACTAGAGATGGCGACGGTATACATCCATTCCTCATCCCACATGGGCTCACACTTAACGCGGTGGCCTTTTTCAAGTATCTGCATGAGGTAGCTGCCCTGGGTCACGAAGGTTGATGCTGGAAGACCCTCTGGCTGGCAACAGGACTCTGCACAATGACACCCAAGCATGACAACCCAGTCATTGCTGTCAGACAATTTCTGCGATGACACGAACCCTCAATTCTTGTCATGAAACTCCCCAGCCTGGAACCCACTTCACTGTCATGTGTTAGGCGCATTTGAGCGAGAGACTAACAAAACTCCTTGTAACACCAAAGATGAACTGAAAGTAAGAATTATGGCAGCATTCATCAACTTGAACAAAAAGACAGTTCAGAAGGATTGCAGGAAATTCCGAATTCGTGTGAATGCTGTGCTTGAAGGCAACGCCGATTTTATTGAATAAATTTACTCTTTACTATTTCAATTTACTTTTATTTAATTTTTATAACTATATATGTTAAAATGAGATGCCAGTGCTATCTTAACTTTTGTGTAATTTCGACGAAGGATTATTCATTGCACCCCCTCTTTCTTTCTCTCTCTCTCTCCATATATATATATATATATATATCACAATCAAGGAACGGCCATAATAGGCCATTCACCCACTAGAAATAACAGCCAAAGCTTCAACCGCAAATAAAAATCAATTCCGTAAACCGAGTGCGATGATTTGAAAATTTTAGGTCAGATATTGCCTTGGCAGGGTCGGAAATGCCTCGTGAAAATATCTGTTCCGACTTGGCTATTTCTTACTGATGAATCTAAGGGCCTATGGAAGATTGGCTTGATTTAATTTAATCAGGTTAGTTTACCATTAAACAGTAGATGAAACGGTGCATCGTATAAGAAATTACAGGGTAAATGTTTTTTAATTTTCTCCTGGTTTACGGAATTGATTTTTATTTGCGGTTGAAGCTTTGGCTGTTATTTCTAGTGGGTGAATGGCCTATTATGGCCGTTCCTTGATTGTGATGTTGAACTTAAAAATGGTCTATGACTATTTAATTTTTTCCCACTAGGCCGCTGGTGGCAAAAAAATTCTACAAAATTTTTTTGCCACCCTATATTGATTAAAAATTGATTATATATATATATATATATATATATAATATATATATATATATATATATATATATAATATATATATATATATATATATATATATATATATATGTATGTATATATAAATGTAGATAAAAGAATTATATTTAAGGGCGCAGAAGCGACCATGCCTATATGCTAGACGTCGTCGCCAAACACGCTTTCAACATGTGTATTTTGAAGTGAAAACTTACAGTAGATGGACGTATTTGGCGTCTCTTCCAGCATATAGGTATGGTAGCGTCACTGCCTTTAATTATAATTGTTTTCAATACAATTATATATGTATATATATATATATATATATCTTTATATATATATATATATATATATATATGAATTTTACCTAAGAGTTTTTTTATATGCTGGCCACTGATGAATTTCCTTCATTTGAATGATTTTATCATTTAATCCAAATATTATATATATATATATATATATATATATATATATATATACATTTATTTATATGTACACGTATCTATACGTATATATATATATATATGTGTGTGTGTGTGTGGATATGTGTATGGACATTTTAGCGTGTGTGTGTGTTTGTGTGTTTGTGTGTGCCTACGTATAAAAGAGTAGATAAGCAAATATCCATTTTAGAGCTCGCTGTACACGGTGCAAACACCAGTGAGTGCATTAAGATGCATTTTCATTCTGGCGAGTCATATAACAGAAGAGCCTCAATGAGTTCAGTGAAGTAGCGCATCAATCTGAATAGAAAGGGCCAAGTACAATTTCATGTATTAACAGATATAACCTTGCATACTGCAGCAAACTCAGGCACTTCTAATAAACCACAAGCGTTTATCTAACCCATGTTAAGTTGTTGCAAACCAGAGAAAAATTCTTAGGGCACAGGAAGATATCAATTTCTAATAATAATACAGATCTTTTAGTTGCAAGTGTGATTCAAAAGTTGAACAAAGAAAGCGCTTAGACACAATGAATATACTATACGCAAACACATTTTTCCAAATGTTGGTGACATTCTGTTATGTATCAAGTTCAAAATGATATTAGGTTTCATTTAAATTTCTGAAAGTGTGAAAAAAATTTGGCATCGTAAACGCTATTAATGCAATTAACACTAAAAAAAATCACGACCAGCAGAATAAATTTAGATAAGTTTTTTCTTGGAAGAATTTAATGAAAGATAAAAATGAACGGAAGACATGTTTTGTTATAAAAGCTTGCACACTTTATATCGCCACAGATTGTAGAAATAAAAGTAATGACGAAATAACTTCAATCTCAGTTGGATAAGCCTACCAGAGGAATGTCGACTTGTAACCACACGAGAAAGTAAAATCGTCTTAAATCAGATTTAAATGAAAGCGAATTACATTAACATTGAAGGAAGGAATAACTAAGAATTGCATGAAAAGTTCGAGAAGCATTTAGGCAGAGGGATTAATTGAGGATTATAGAAATGTTGAAATATCAACAAAACGCGAATTAACTAGGAATTTCAAGGGTTGCTGTTGCAAATATTATATTTTGATAATTAAACTGTAAACCATTAATGCAAAGTATGTTAACATGTGGATGTGGAAATGAATAGATGTATCCTTCATTATTTCATGGTAATTAGATTGTTTCCTACAACTGAGATATAGTATCTACATTCAACACATCTGATGAAGGAATGCTATGTACTACAGGTCCGCTACCACGTAATGATACACATTATTTGAATATCTTTCCCAACATCCCCAAAAGTCGTATTAATAGGAAAGTAATGAAGTGTGAAAAGTCGGAAACTGGAAATAAATTGCATTCAAATTTCGACAAATACAGTACAGTTGATTACTCATCAGAATAAGTTCTCAAACTTATCGATGCACCTACTAGAGAAACCCTGAATTAGAACAATATACATGATCAACTTCCAAAGGGAGATGGTGAATGATAACTATAACCGAAAGTGATATATGGGATTAAACCAGCTATACTGCTATAAATCACAAGATAGGTATAAAATAAACTACCATCAGTTGCAGTAAAAGCCGAGCGTTTATAGTCTCTACTATTTGGTGCCGGTGCAAATGTATTATATTATATCATATTTTGTGGTATGCAGGTCATTCTTAGAACACTTTCGTAGACATAATTCTTGAACATACCTTCAAATTACTAGAATAATCATATTGTATCCATAATTTGACGGAATCACTATAAAATAGTGTCAAGGCCTTTCCGTTAATAAAAGTGAAAGAGGCAAATGTCGGAGTGCACACAAATCACAAGTAATTCAAACATTCATGAATGGTAGCAATGGATGAGTGATACAAGCTGGCTTTTAGTAGGTAGAACATCTGAATCAATATTTAAACACTGACCCAATCTCCCATACGGGTGACATAGTGTCATTCTTGTTTGACCAAATTAATTCAACTTTTGATGGCGATATCACTTTCGAAAACTATATGAGATGAACGCATAAACATGAATACCTATAATGAGAGGAAACTTTTGAATCGTGTGAGATAAAGATTATTTCATTGATTCTTCAAGTGTAGATTAAAGCAAAGAATCTTTTCTTACACAACTGATAGTATAAAGTGAAATAAGTCGTAGATCTGAGGAAATAGAATAAATCTTAGATACAAGTAAAAACCATAGTTTTTACAAGCTTATAATGGCAGAAAATATTCATAGCAAAGTACATAAAATTATATGTTTGACAAGAAATGTATATATAAGGGAAAATATTCTTCGATCGAATCAAGACATTTGGACATTTCTTGTAGCGTAATTGCTCCTAGGAACAGTTCTAGGAAGCTGTTTTTTTTCTCGATTCGGGTGTAGAAATATCTCACAGACCAAGCTATTTTATAAAATGAAGTATAAACAAAAACATATCCAGGCAAATAAAAAAATATAGGGATCATAAGTTTTATACACAAATTCATAGATTTTTAGACACACCTTAGTTTCCTGTACTTACTGCAATAGCAGTACATTATTTAAATTATTTACATTTGACGGATATTTGTCCTCATCTTGTTTGCTGTTAACACGTTTCGTGTGATATACACCTCCAGACTTCCTCAGGTGTCTTCGGCAAATTTCGAACATAGGTTCTCATTCCTAAGGTATTTTTCGATGTTGCTGTTGTTGTTTTTATTATTATTATTATTACTATTATTATTATTATTATTATTATTATTATTGAGTGAGAGAGCAGTTCATGCCATCAAAGTGACACTGGGGTAAAATATACGAAGCCCAATATACCCATCATGACTACCCGTCTGATAAAGGTACACCAGGCACATGCATCACAACCATATGTGCGCGACATGGTGATCTCATATCAAGATAAACAACACATGACCTTGCAGGTGGGGCCCAGTTAGAATTTTCTTCAGGTTGAGTAGCCCATCCTGCTCAAACGGTCCCTGAATAAGGGTTGCTTTAGGATGTTGAACGAAACACCTATGTTTCCAGAGGTGAACCATTCAAACTCCAAAGAATCCCTCTCAACACATGGCCATGATGCTCCCCCACTACTTCTGCTCGTGATCAGAGATGCACATATCGTCAGCCACTAAGGGACATGCTCAACTGGTTAAGGTCAAACAACTGACAAGCAAACCTGTGGTATTGAGCAGAATATTTGCTGTAGCCCATCTTTTATACCAAGACAAAACAATGTACATGATAACACTTCCAGTCAGTTAAGATCAGAAGCCATGAGAGCCACTGCCTGGTACTGCATCAGGGCATTTATTATTATTATTATTATTATTATTATTATTATTATTATTATTATTATTATTATTTTATTATTATTATTATTATTATTATTATTATTGAGTGAGAGGGCAGTGCATGCCATCAAAGTGAAACTGGGGTAAAATATACGAAGCCCAGTATACCAATCATGACTACCTGTCTGATAAGGGTACACCAGGCACATGCATCACAACCATATGTGCGCGACATGGTGATCTCATATCAAGATAAACAGTGCATGACCTTGCAGGTGGGGTCCAGTTAGAATTTTTTCTTCTGATCGAGTAATACATCCCGCTCAAAATGTCCCTGAATAAGGGTTGTTTAAGGATGTTCAACGAAACACCCATGTTTCTAGAGGTGAATTATTGAAACACGAAAGAATCCCTCTCAATACATGGCTATGATGCTCCCCTACTGCTTGTGATCAGAGATGCATATATCGTCAGCCACTAAGAGACATGGTCAACTGGTTAGGGTCAAACAACTGACAAGCATATCTGTGGTATAGAGCAGAGTATTTACTGTAGCCCATCTTTTATACCAAGACAAAAGAATGTACATGTTAACGCTTCCAATCAGTTAAGATCAGCAGCCATGAGAGCCATTGCCTGGTACTGCATCAGGTCATTTATGGTACTCCATCAGGGCATTTATTATTATTATTACTATTATTATTATTATTATTATTATTATTATTATTATTATTATTATTATTATTATTATTATTATTATTATTATTATTATTATTATTATTATTCAGGTCACAGCCTGGAATCGAACTCAGAATCTTGGGGTTAGCAGCCTGCGCGCTTAACCACTACGTCATATGCCCCTGGAAAGAGTAATGGTAATAATAATAATAATAATAATAATAATAATAATAATAATAATAATAATAATAATAATAATAACAATATCGAAAAATACATGAGAATAGAGAACCCAGGTTCGAAATTTCTCCTAGACACCTGATGAAGGCTGGAGGATATACCAGCCGAAACGTTGTGTTAACAGCAAACAAGATGAGGACAAATATCCGTCAAATGTAAATAACGTAAATAATGTAAATAATGTAAATAATTCCTCACCTCATAAATATAGAACTGCAATAGTTGTATATTAAAATACCATTCCTTAGAAATATATACTTACTTTAATTGGTACAAGAGTTTGCATTATGTCCAAAAGTCAGTAATTAAAAAATGTAACTTTACTAAATCGTAAATCAAGATAATAAAACAGATTTTTTAAGTTCGATTTTTCTCGATAGATTTAGAGAACATTTACTTGAATGTGCATTTTGTGATTCATATCGATTGAACAAATTTGAAAAATTCCTGATCTTCCAGTGTGACCCAATACCTTAGTTATAAATGATGAAGACTGATAAAAGGTTCGCATATTCTTGAGAAGGATACGGCTACGATATCGGAAACATAGTGTCAGGCTAATCGAATTGTGTTCGTAAACTTATATATTAGGAACATATCAACCTTTTCATTATATTGCTATATGTTATTGGCATAATGTGCAATTTGTAAGGAACAGATAGTATTTCGAGATTACTCTTATTTCAGAATGTGTCACATTGTAATATTTACAATGTAGAGGGTTCGTTGGACGCATTGTGAGACGACTGTTGTTATCGCTAGGCCTAACTCATCGTAAAGTCAATACCACCATGACCGATATCCAATCTACAGCCACTGGATTTGGTTAAAAAGAGACAATGAGCGATGGCTAGAAGGATATTGAGCTTAATTTGATAATCAGCTGATCTAGCAAGCGGGGCCTCATATCAGTGAGGGGGGCCGGTGCGCATTGATGCCGTCGCGATGTAGGCCCCGAAACGGCGCACATTCTCTCCTGATGACCCCATATACTTCCTGGCTTCCGGTATACTGGTAGCACTTGCATGTGCAAGTAGTTTGCAAGACATCATTCAAAATATAAATTTTTCAATAATGATTGTGGACATAATTTTACTGTATAAATAATATTCATGATGATCTTTAAATTTGGTGCTTGATTAAAATTTGGAAATTTATAGACGCATCGTATTATCATGCAATGTGGCACTGAAGACTTCCAACTTGTAAAATATGTCATTGGAAAAAAATAGATTTATATAATATCTTTTTCACGTTTGTACTTGTTACAGACTATTGAATACGATTCATCAGTAAGACGTAAATGGTTATTTCTCAATATGTTAAATGCAAAATATCCATATTATTTACTTCTTTGAATAAAACCAAAATTTCCGATATATGTGCAACGATATGATTAGATCCAATTGCTGAAAGTGTGTCCCTGCTATATATTCAAATTTAGCTAAAATATGGATAAAAATAAGGCACTATTTTTATTTTTATTTCCCCACTTCAATCAGAGAATGCGTAAAGGTGTGGGTTATATATATGCTACATGCAAACATTAAATACAATTATTATTATTATTATTTTTACGTAACTTGTTATTGCCTGTTAAAAGAGTATAAGCTAAACAGTTTATTCGGTTATTCTAAATTCTATTTATCACGAAGATAAATAGCATTCCGCAAAGTTATAAAACATAAACTCCAGCAGAAGCATGAACGAACTTTTAAATATTATAAATTCTAAAACATTCTTGTCTGTAAAATGCATTCGCTATCAAAAACAGTTTATCGATTTTTTAGAATCGAAGGAAAAAGACTATTCATTTTCAGAGGTATGCATATGAGAATGCATTCAAGCACAAATATACATGCACGCGCGCATATGTATGCATGTATGCGCACTAGTTTACGTATATAAATGTATACATATAAACATATATTAGCGTGTACTTGAGTGAGTACAATTGCGTATGCATGTAATGGAGTTTGGAGTATATGCATGCCGGAATATGTCTAGCGGAAAATAAGTGTGTATATAAAAAGCACAGAAAACATGCAGAGTGAGAAAAATTATGTACTAGAGTTCCAGTAATCTGATATGCGATAGTCCGGAAAACATAGTTTTCGCTTCAGAATCTTTTCCTTTAGGGCATCATATTGCCATTAATTACATGGAAGTGGAAATAAAAGGAAAAACCGTGGTCCGGCGCATAGGTATTTGTATCTTCAACTATCCTTTCAAATATTTCATACATTTATATGAAAATGTAAGTCTATTTTAGTAACAGTAACAAAGTTTAGAAATGTGCGAAATAAAATCATGTTGCTTTATAATGTCTGGAAACTAAATGAAGTGAAAATCCCAACACTATGCATGATAATAAACAAAAGCTATTCAACAATGTATGGCATAAAAAAAGAAGAATATTTTACGTTCTTTCAGAGACACATAAATATACTTACGTGCGGCTAGAATTATAGATTGTTAAACTATAATAAGTAGTTTTGATATGATTTAAGTAAATTCGTGCAGGCCTCGTATAGGCATGCTATACGAGAATATGAGATGATATTTTTATAATTTGGTGATTCAAATTCTATCAATACACATAATTTCCCATGTGAAAATATATCAGCAGATATTGAAACGTCTGAGTTAGAAAAATATAGTAACATATTTGGGGACATGGTTAAAAACCTTTCTTGTAACTTTTTGTTTCCAAACTGGGGTCTAGTTCTACGCCATATTTAATAATCACGCTGTAACCAGGTCTCAATTGGGTTGGGTTATAGAACTCATTAGTGTATCAGAAATTGTGGAGACCTTACTTCAGGCTCCTGCGGAAAGTCTTGGGTTCTCTTGCCTCATCTGCTTTGAGATATATTCTTAAGTAACCATTTACCCAAGATTCATTCACGTTTACGAGATCGTGCTACTGAGGGACACTTAGATAACTGCTAGTAATGATATAGAGTTGCAGAGAAAATGATAGCATACAATTATATAGAGAGTGTTTAAATGTTGTAGAAATTCGATAGACTTGAAGAAATATCCAAGCAGAAATTTGTTCCTAGTCAACTTTTTAATAGACATAGAGATATAACTCTCAAAGAAATGAATGAAACAAAACTAGATTGGACATAGCGTCTAAGATTGACGTATCTGAGAAAACATTGTATATATATAAATTAGGAATATATGAATATTTGCGCATATATATACATGTGTGTACGCGAGAGAGATAGAGAGAAAGAGAGTGTGTGCGTGCCTACGTGTGTGTGTGTACTTGCGTGTATGTGCGCTTGTGTGTACGTGTGTGTGTATTTGTAGAAAGACTGAAATTGAGAGAGATACAGAATGTAAAACAAGACCGAACGAAGAGAGTGGGAAATAAATTATCTCTCGTGCAGAAGTCATCCTGTCTAATTTTTAACATTCGTGCCTCAACCTTCTGCAGTAAACTGGATTTTGGCTGTAAATCTAAATGAAACAATTTAATGGCTAAACAATTAGATTGAACTGTTTGCAAATACCATCACTTGCGTAGTGTCTCCTTTGCATACCAGATGAATAGTAGTTAAATACTAAGTGTATTTTACTGTTCAAACTTCTGAATCATATCCCATTTATCATTTCAATGTACACAATGACAGCAACTCAAATTGTACATTTATGGCTGCAGTATAACCTTGTAGACTTATATTGGAGACCTTCCAATTTATTATTGTTTTTATTATTATTACACTTTTTGTTGTTGTTTTGTTTTGCTTCCTTGCAAACCTTCACGTTTTAGTTTTACAGTTTTAGAATTTTGTTCAACAGCTACTCATTCTATAAAGGTTTTATTACGCATTTTATTATTTATTTTAATGATTGTTTTCTTTTAGCTAAGTTGAAAAAATATAATTCAAATGTTTTATTTCTCTTCTAAAATACGAATTTTTTTGGGGGGAACGCAAATGAAAAAGCCATAACCTACATTGAAAACAAACAATTTGTAATAAACGTTGTCTCGTATGAACAATATAAATATTTGTCGCAACAGATGCAATTTCCTTGAGAAGTGGAGATATGACTGCATAACAATTACAAACTATGTTGAATATATATATATAAAGTGTACTCAAAAGTTTGACAAGCACTAATTGTAAGAATGACACAATAATACAAGATATATTTAAAATTTTCCATTCTATATTTATTCGTATTTCCCATTCTAAAATTTAATACTTTGAACTTCGTTTAATGTTTGTTCATAAACCGCCAGTATTTATCCAAATATGTGTGTATAACCAGTATAATTAAAATGATAATTATTTTGTCGTCCTTTTATGAGCCAGGATACGTGAAGGAACATATTACAATGCATTTAAGTCTATATAGTGTTTGTTGTTGTGAAGCTATTTCTTCTCCAGGTGCGATGAAGATATTGTACAAATGAAATCAACTGTCTTCTATAATGCAGTTAATATCCCCTATATATCGAGGGCTTTTATTTTTTCTCACCCAATATGTATTTGTCACATCGACGTAATATCATACATACTCTTGTTGTGACCATTCCGTATCGTCAGAAATGACCAGGCAATATTTATGTATCTTCTTTCTCCACGAAGATGTCCTAATGTAATTCGAAATAGTTTTCGATACATTTTCTAATATATCAAATTACCAGTTAGAAAAGTCCTCCTTAATACCCATCTAAATAAAACATGAGCCAATATTCGCATGGTGCATTTCTCGCACGGAAAATGTGTATTTCATAGAAACGTTTGGACTGGTTAGGGAAGCCTTCTGATCTCGAAATACATTTCCAGAATTATGTTTCTTTGGCTTTAGAAGCCTGTCTCTAAAATTCCACAAGCAGCACCAACATACAGATAAAGGAACACCATATAAAAACACGGAGTATATAACGGTCTAGTTAAGTCTATTTAGCACACCACTATTTCTCTTATATGTATTTATATAATTTATTTATAACTGAAATAAGAAACAAAATTCTGCCCAAAGTATAATAGTAGAATGTCTCTGGTAGAACAGATTTGCAATTCCACAAAATTGTCTACGACAGCTAAGGTACCTGAGATAGATATTTGTAACGTCCAAAGCGAAGCAAAATGTTTGTGATAAGAAATGATTTAACATGCAAGCCAGTTTTGTTACAACATTCTATCAAGAAACTTACTCCCTATTTCTTCCATATATGTATGTGTGCATATGTTTATCAATGTACCAAAGTGAGCAAATATGTACGCATGCTTAATACCAGAACCACCAATGCAGAATCAGATATACGGTTTTTCTTTTACCTGGACAAAAATTCTGTGTACAATCTCTTACATTTGTCTTTTAGATACGATGATCTTATAATTTTGCTTTTATCTTCACTAAGAAATAAACTGCTGCGGGGAATTCTTCTATAGATTAGAGTGATATCTCTTATCAAGAATGATATTTATCAGCAATGAAACGACTTATGTAGCATTTCAAATAGAATATATTCCCTTTACACTTCATTAATAACCCCATTTCTCCGTAATCATTTTTTCCTTTTTGCATAACAACTATGAAGTACAAAAGATTACGCCTCAATTCATTCATGTATAATCTTCTTGATCATATCTTCAGATCTAACAATTGTGTAGATAATGAACTGTAATTTAGTATCTTACTTCTTTTAACATGCCTCACAAAAAACCCACAAGGATATGGATGCCTATTTGTGACACACACACACACACACACACACATATATATATATATATATATATATACATACATGTGTGCGCGCGTGTGTATCTATGTGTGTGTATATATATATATATATATGCGGGTAAGTAAGTATGTATATATATATATATATATATATATACTTATAATTATTCATATGTACATCTAAACATGCTCCGGTGTAAATTCATATACGTACATAGGAATGTACGCCTGTTTAAAGTGTGTAATAAATATGAATCACAAATTGCTAGTGTAAACTGATTGAAGCGCAGGAATGTCTCATGTGTAAAGATACTTGTGGTCAGAAAATTCGTGCTCCTCAATCTTCAAAATTTACGATATAGGTATCGATTGAAATGCCTTAGAGTGGTTCATGAAATTTTGAAATATACTAAGATGATTAAAACTCACTATTTCAGATATTCAAATTTCACATATACGCATAGGCGTATATAATTTGACAAATGCGTTATATATCGATGTATGTACATACATATCTGTATATATATATATATATATATTATATATATATATATATATATATATATATATATATATATAGATAGATAGATAGATAGATAGATAGATAGATAGATAGATAGATAGATAGATAGATAGATAGATAGATAGATAGATAGATAGATATAGATATAGATATAGATATATATATAGAGAGAGAGAGAGAGAGAAAGAAAGAAAGATATAGAGAGATAGAATTGTTTCTAAATTTTGTTTTACTTATGCGGCGCATTTGCACATCGGCAGATAAATTTTACGCTATCTGCATATACTTCGGTCCACCGATTTGAATTCATCTTGAGGACTGAAATATCGAAATATCGACATACGTTCTGCTCCGTAGTGATTTGTTTCGCCTGCCTTTAATATACTCTATTTTTTCTCAACACGTTCTGTGTTTAGAGGTTCTTTCCCAGGACGACATACCGCAGCCAATAATCGTTTAACAATACACATGCATTAAATACGTGATATCAGATATCAATAGTTATTACAGAATAGGCGTAAGAGTGGCTGTGTGGTAAGTAGTTTGCTTACGAACCACATGGTTCCGGGTTCAGTCCCATTGCGTGGCATCTTGGACAAGTGTTTTCTACTATGGTCTCGGGCCGACCAAAATCTTGTGAGTGGATTTGGTAGACGGAAACTGAAAGAAGCCTGTCGTATATATGTATATATATATATATATGTGTGTGTGTGTATGTTTGTGTGTCTGTGTTTGCCCCCACCCACATCCCTTGATAACCGATGCTGGTGTGTTTACGTCCCCGTGGCTTAGCGGTTCGGCAAAACAGACCGATAGAATAAGTACTAGGATTACAAAGAATAAGTCCTGGGATCGATTTGCTCGACTAAAAGCGTTGCTCCAGCATGGCCACAGTCACATGACTGAAATTTGAACTCAATACGCAAAGACAAACGAAATACCACTAAGCATTTCGCCCGGTGTGCTAACCTTTCTGCCAGCTCACTGCCCTGTGTATTTTATATATTATTCTACCTATTTCAGTTTGGGGCACTTTTCCTTCTCACAGGATATATTGCCGGACATTCACAAGAGTATTTTCCTAATCTTCTCCCCTTCTATCAGTATTTCTTCTCCATATTTGGTATGCCTCTCTTGTTATCTCTGTATTTCCCGGGTATAGTTTTGCTGTGTAAAATGCATATATCACTTTATTGTAGTCGTCATCTCTACGTTTAAAATGAGACTTGTTGCATATTATATTGTTATTATTATTATTTGTCGCTTTTAATTTGTTTAAACACTGTTATTCTATGTTGTCTTGTTCACTTACAAAATGGACGAGGTCATATATGAACTATATAAACGTTAAATTTATTGTGTGTACTTGTAGCAATTAGACTGTATTTACGATTATTATTTGCACCCACATTTTTTTTTCTTCTGTAGGAACATCACATTCTCGCATAATGTTTCAGTTCTTGTATAGGTATATCACGTCCCTACGTGTATATATTTCCACACACATGTCTTGCTGTGACGACGTGTCTGGCAAAAATCATGTTTCATATATGAGAGAAATATTTCGGCGTCATGAAATGATTTATATTAAGAAACAATTTTCTTACATACTTTAGCGGTTTCTTAAATCGTGTTTGCCAATGATCACAATTTCAATTCTTCTCTGCAGGGAGCTCACTCGTACACGTCCGTCATGATTGTTATTATTATTATTATTATTATTATTATTATTGTTATACATATATATCACAGATAAAGAAGGAACTTTGCAAAGCAGAAAAAGGGGGAAAAGAAGAGATGAAAACACTATCAATACGAAAAAGATAATGAAAATAATAATAATAATAATAATAATAATAATAATAATAATAATTATTATTATTATTATTATTTTCATTATTATTATTATTATTATTGAGTGAGAGAGCAGTGTATGCCATCAAAGTGACACGGGTAAAATATATGAAGCCCAGTACATCTATCATGTCTACCCGTCTGATAAGGATACACCAGGCACATGCATCACAACCATATGTGCGCGATATGGTGGTCTCATATCAAGATAAACACCGCATGGCCTTGCAGGTGGGGCTCAGTTAGAATTTTCTTCTGGTCGAGTAGCCCATCCCGCTCAAAAGGTCCCTGAATAAGGGTTGTTTAAGGATGTTGAACAAAACACCCATGTTATTATTATTATTATTATTATTATTATTATTATTATTATTATTATTATTATTGTTATTATTATTATTATTATTATTATTATTATTATTATTATTATTATTATTATTATTATTATTATTATGCCGATCATGTGCTGTCGCTTGTAGGACGTGTCCACTTGTCAGCTGATTCCATGAAGATTGCCCCGCCGCCTTCGTTTGGCCGGCAAGGGAAGGCAATTTTATCTGAGAGAGAGAGAGAGAGAGAGAGAGAGAGAGAGAGAGAGAAGGGTATTGAAAGGGCTGTCGCCCTAGTGGTCGTGGCGTTTGTGGATTTTTTGTGGGGTCTCTATAAGTATCCCACAAAATGAGGCAAGCTTGCCACTTTTAGGTATTTTCTTTGATGTAATTTTCATTGTTATACGACCCTTTATGTAACCCCGTTTTGTCCTTCATGTTATTATTATCATTATTATTATTATTATTATTATTATTATTATATTATTATTATTATTATTATTATTATTATTATTGTTATTATTACTATTATTCAGTAGTCTTAATTTTATCACGGACTTTCGCTACTAAGCGCAGCTATATGCCTTTTGTATGTTCTGTGTTTTGTGGTGCTCTTATTTTCACTATACATCGGATGTGTGCGCTGCCTAGTAGTGATATTTTCTGTATATTATATATACTTGTAAGTCCAAGTGTTGTTGTTGAGCATTTACTCTGAATGTTATTTTATCATACCTAATGCGCTTACTATTATAGGAATTGTCTGTTTTTCGGCTCCACATTCAGGTTACATCTATTTTCAGATCTTTGTATTTTGAAAGTCTCTTCGTGTCTCCTAGAGAAACTTTGACGTCTATTACTATTGATACAACGATTAGAAAGCATGATTTTTTTCTTAATGATCTCTGACAACAATATCCATTATGTTGCTCTTAATTTCTGTATCTGTGTGCATTGGCATGTCCCAGACTATGGCTGCTTTCTCATTTTCTGTGATCGCCTCTGGGGTGTGCGTATACCAACGTTTTTCAGTTCTCATTGCATAGTGTTGGAATAGTTTCCAGCATATATAGATCCCAACTCTGTCGTGTCTCTGAGTATATTCCCTCTTAGGCAGAACTGGGCAGCCAGAAATAATATATATGAGTTACTGTTTCTTGTCCATCACCACATTCTGTGGTTACTTATATTTTTTCATTATGTGTTTTTGGTGATCTGTGGTGGGAAGGCTTTGATCTTGTGCTGCAGTTAAAAATCATTAAGTCTCTGCTTTTAATCCTGAGCTTCTCAGACGTAGTTACGGTTTTGCTTCTATTATTATTTTTTATTACTATCACTGTTCTTTTCTAATTGTGCATGTTTGTTACAATCACTTGCCGAGACACATCCAGCGGCATAGGGACAAGAGATGTTGCAGTATGACTGAAAGTTTGGGGAGGGGATTTGTCAAGGGCAGTAGCGAAATATCTTCATGTAATACAACACAGTAATTTAAATGAATAGTGCTTTTCTAAGGATGCTGGCAGTACTTTCTCTGAAATATGGTTCTCCTGGGATTTTATCTAAATGCTTCTGACATCCCTTTTTACCATACCTAGGGCACCTACAATAATAGGAATAGTTCTAGTTTTAATATGCCACATGCATTTCAATTTCCACGTTTTTATATTTACCTAATTTGTCAAATTCCTTGAGAGATATATTCTTATATGTGGGAACACTTACAACACTTAGTCTACCCGTATTTTCATCCCTGTCTTTAATAATTATTCTGGTAGATTACCTTCGATCGTTCTGTCAGTGTTGACTGGAAAATCTCAGAGGATAATCACATTTTTACTTTCAACCACTGGCTCAGTGTGATGTTGATACTAGTAAGCAGGAGTGCTGAATTTATAGCGTTCACATATTTCCCAATGTAAATACCGTCCCACGCTATCATGACGATTCTTGTATTCTTTTAGTGTCAGCACAGAACATCCCGAGGCGAGATGGTCTGTTGTTTCCTCAAATGCGTCGCAGAACCGTTTTGAAGAATGTTAGCTTGGTACAGTTTTGTAAGTAAGCGTTGATCTTTTGTTGTTAATACAGAACCTTCAGTCTCTACTTTCAGTCCAGAACTTCTTAGTCACTGATGGGTTGTTGCTTGGTGTACATGAGCATTTCGACTTCAAAATATATATTGTCCATGGAGAGGCTTCTGGCTCCACTGCTTCTCATTTGCAGTCTGTTTGATCCATTTTTGTTTTGTGGCAGTGGTTTCAGGTTGTTCATCTATTTCAGGGTTAATGCCAAGTTTCCAAGTGAATTTTCAAGCTTCATTGACAATTGATCGTGATTTTGTATTGCTTTCGTCTTTGCACACAAATCGCAGCGTCCAGCCCTCTGTACAAGAAAAGTACTCGTTCGTTCCTACTGTGAAGGTCTTATAGCACAGTTCAACTTGCATTATTTCTATTCCCTCATTACTTCTAGGTACGTACAGACGTACAACGTTTGCTTTTGGGTGGTGCATGTGCATAGATATTAGTAGTTTTCTTGTCAACCTGTCCAGTCGTTAGATCTCTGTAAGATTCCAGTTAATGATGTTAAAACTATATAGGACTAGTGGAAGTATCAGTGTGTGAATGATTTTGATGCGATGTTTTGAGTTGGGCTCAGGTTTTAGTCCTTTTTCTCCTTATGTTTTCCTTCATATGTAGCATGTTGTATACTATCTCCTCTGTTTATCTCCAGGTGTATATAGCGTTCTTTTGAGTCAAGTTTCGTGATTGTAGTGTCGGTATCTAATGGAAGCTTGCCTCTTACAAAAATTGCTTTCGCACACTTATGGCCCAAATCCATCCCAATGGTATTGCTGGACTCTTTGAAATTTTTAGCAGCTCAACTAGCTCTTTCACATCTCTAGCAAACTGCCTCAGATCGTCCATATAAAACAGATGGCTTATTGTCGTATTATGAACCTTGAACCCATATCTGGTGTTATGTAGTTCGTTTGAGAGTGGGGTCAGTGCCATGCAAAAGAGTAATGAGAATAGACAGGTGCCTCTAATTCTCTAACTTCGGGATATCATATTAACTGATGTAATTGGAAAATTGTGCTTAATGTGCAGAATCGTAAATAATTAAAATATGAACTTAAATTCTAATCGATAACTAAACACTAATAAAATATCTGAATGAACTTTCACTGACAGGATACTCGTTTTAGGAGTCATCATGTGAATAGAAATGTACATAATATCAAATTTATATAAACAAATTATTCGCATATTGATTTGGTTTACCTTGCGTATCAACCTAGGAGACATACATAAATGAAGATATTAACATACTTTTTTTTTGCACCACATGGACTCATACCACATTTATAGAAAGAAAAATAATAAGGCCGCAAACTGTTCTTTACAGCGAAATCTCCCAGTATGTGGTAAAGGTATAAACATACAAAACACTGAACTAATTGACTGATTTAAATTTATAAATGCGTGATTAGTATGTTTTTCCCCATTTATGCCATGCTGGGTTACTCCAAGGTAAAGAAGAATATATTGTATTAAAGGAAATTCACAATAAAATTAGTTTTTATTCTCTGCAATAACAAGTGGGATGCATTTCCATAAAATCGTTCAATGATTTTTACAACATAAATCTAGCTATCAGATATTTTCTTCATTTCCAACAGATACATACATCTACAGGCACATATATTTAAGAGTATCTACATGCATGCATATATGTATGTATGTTTGTATATATTTTTGTACGCGTGTATGTATGTATGTATGTATGTATGTATGTATGTATGTATGTATGTTTGTAGGTGTGTGTGTATGTATACATTTTCTTACACTTACCATGAAACAAGAGTAGATTGTGTATGAAAGGAACAAAAGAAATGATGCTAGGGAAAATAGACACAGTAAAACACTAATTGTTTTTAAAATATTTGAATTTACTGATAAACGCAAATAACAATAAATTTATATCATTTTCCACGCTCACAAAGTTTTTCTCTCTTTGCAAACAATGTAACATTTCTATTCCTTCTTTACAAATAAACGCAGACATCAATTTAAACAAAATCATGTGGTTGGAGGGACGAAAAGTAGATACAAAAAAAATGAAAACTATTGTGGTCCACAATGTTTTGATACCGAACTTGTTATGATTAGTTGAAAAACCTGTTTTAAATTAGCAATCATAACATTTTTATTGTTTTTTGATAATCAATAAGGTAACTTTATCAAATCATTATTAATAGAATCACATGTATTAAACAAATTTGAGCTATCTCAGTTTTTCTATGCCTTCTTTATTGTCGATATTTTAGCTGATGGCTTGTTCTGCTTATTGTTCTTGTTTTATTGTTGTTGTTGTTGTTGTTTTCTTTACAGTTAATTGAATTCTACGGGAAAACAAAACAATTCGGTACTTTCTCTTTATTTCATGAATTATGTCTAACGAAGTTTTGTTTTTCTTTGTCAACACTTCATTACATTACTACGTTGCACATCAACAGCTGACATCCCTGAATATGGGGCTATTTGTGTCTTTTCTTTCTCGTTGATGTAGCAGAGAGTAGCATAATTCCTAATTATCTTTATTCATTGGCGATGCACTCCACGTGAAAGAAATATTATGAGTACATTAAGATACATAGCTCAGTATCATATTTTCTCTCTATCTCACGTCATTGATATTTAATGTGCCTCTAATCCATATTTTAAAGACTAAGGAAAAACAAATTATGTGTGACGATGATGATTAAATTTGAATTCTTATACTATACTCATACCATAGCATATGTACAATATTTCTCTATAACGTTTATTAGATTGACACTAAAATTATTAACGAACTGAAAATTTACTGGGGTTTATTTTGGCAAGAACATTATACGTAATTATTATCACTAGAATTTATTCAGCCTATATCCTTCAAAAAGGTCAGAATTTACCACATAAAATAAATAAGTTATCAGATTGTTGCGAATTCTTTCGAAGCAAATAGAACTTTAGTAATTTTTATCATTGTAACTAAAAAAAGGTGTTAAATAAGCTCATGGCCACTTCAGACTCTCGTTATGGGAGAATTTGCAATTCAAAAATAATTGCAAAGTTCAATTTGCAATTAGTAGACGAACTAGATACATCATAAATGAAAATGGTAGATAACTGTAAGATACATACTGCAAGGGAACTTTATGCGGGAAGATTAATTTCTTTTTAAGTTGAAATGTAATCATAGTGTCGGATATTTTGCTGGTATATGATTAATAGCTGTTAATACTAGTGGATGTTTCTGTCTCCCAGGAATAGTCCTCATCAGCGTCTTCGAAGCAGCCTTCATCTCTGAGTCATCAAACAGTTTTCTCCAAAAGATTATCCTTTATTGGAGTAAACATGTGGAATACTAGGACTCCTGATTCAGACTGTTACATTAACCATCCTAAACATCCGTTTGCTTCATTTACTGGCTAAACCGTATGTAACAACGCATTATTAGTGATGAATATACAGTTTTCAGATCCTTCTTTAGTTAGCACTATATGGCTCAGAAACCTGGACGTTATCAAAGAAGCTTGAGAGGCGGTTGGATGGAACCAAACACTCGCCTCCTTATGAGAGCTCAAAATCTCTCGTGGAGGCGCCATCCAACTAAAATGCAAATATATGGGAAATTACCACCTGTGTCATCTCTTGTGAAGGGTAGGAGAGTCCAGTTTGCTGGACATTGTTGTAGAGCTGAAAAAGAAGTAATTTCTACTCTTCTCCTCTGGAAGCCATCTACTCGCAACACCAGAGGGCGCACACTCTCCTGCCCTGATGTAATCTCCAGGGATACAGGCATCCAGCAACGGGACCTCCGTAATGCTATGATGGACCGTGAAGTCTGGCGCAACATGGTAAATTCCATTGTCTCGACCACGGTCGAACAATGATGATGATGATGATTAGTTAGCACATCTTAATAACCTTTTCTAATCTTTATTTGTGTCTCAGCGCACTGCCCGTACTTCATCGTGTAACCGTGTTCTAGAAAATCAATGAGAATGACGCCCGTGCCCTGTGCAAAAAATATCACTATGACCTTATGTGGCAAGCGCTAGCTCCTGCCCAACCGTCATTTCACGGACAAATATGACACTGATTTAAATAATTTCACTCGGTGGTCAAGTGCCGGGGAACTCACAATACACACACTTCCCGAAAACCAGTATTTCTCCATCTTCTATAATGTATTGTGACCACAATGCAAGGATCTTTTCGGTTTGAACGGCAATTTTTTCTAGCGGTATCATATGAAATTGTCAACCATAATTATGACCCTAGTATCGACCTATTGCATTTCAATCTGTTTTAGGGTTAGCGTTAGTTAGGGTTATGGTTAGGATTAGGGTTAGGGTTACGGGTGGGGGGAAGAGTATCTTTTTTTCTTCAGAAATATAAATAAAGCCAACCTGTTTCTTAAACGATGGACATATTCATACGGCACAGAATGTTTTCACTTCAATAAACGTCATTGATTGGTTGAAATTGCAGAAATAGAAGAAACAAAACAACAAATATCTTACAAACTATAGAATTTTATCAATAAAGCCAAGAGAGAAAGATGTTTTATAAACACATTCTACCAGTATACGAAGTTTAAATGTGTTTAGTTACGTGGAAATTATTTAAAAAAACTGCCGTTCAAACCGAAAAGATCCCAATGCAATTCTGCAGCAAGTTCACATCTCGTCATTTCTGCCAGCATGAATAAATTTATCTACTTCTTTGTGATTCTCGTCAGTGGTTTATTTTCCTTAAACTTCGCATCTCCGGTCTATACCAGAGGCCTTGTCAGTATTGTCTCTATATGAGGCATCTAGCCTTCAGAAAAACCGAAAAGTCTGCACAACTCCTATGTCAAGAACGCTAACGAAGTACATTGATTGCGCTTGAAAACAATTATGTGCCTGTCTGAAGAAGACTAAAATGAATTGGTACAATAGAGAAAAAGTTACTTTAACAACTTGTGAAAATTGAGCGACGAATTTCTGTTAAATGTTGATTTATATACATCTGTGCCCGATATAGAGTGAAGTCATATTTTTCATTGTGGACTTCGTACGTCGTATAGAGTCCAACAATTTTTGTTACATTGACTTATACAGATTTTTACGTCTCTGATAGGTCTAATTATCTTATATCAGTTGAAGTACCATGATGTTATAACTCTTAAATTCTGTCTTCAATGTTGATTTGGCGCATTTGGTACGTCCCTATCCCCCATTGCAGACATGCAGGTAACATGGCTAAAATTTCTGGCAGGTAATACAACAAAATGTTCAGAAACCTGTGCATCAATTTCGAATCGTCATTTAAAGTTTGGTAGATTATTAACGGATTTAACTGTCATATTCCTTCAAGCATCTATTGTGCGCTACTGGAAGGAAGGTCATTTTCCTAAATGTGAAATTTCAGCGATAATATTGCACATAGTAGCCGCAGTTATGGTAATAGCTGTAGCAGCAGCAGCAACAGGAGGAAGAACAGTAGTAGTAGTTGTAGTAGTAGTAGTAGTAGTAGTAGTAGTAGTAGTAGTAGTAGTATTTGTTGTTGTTGTTGTTTTTGTAGAAATATATTCGAAAGAACAAAAGGATTAGAGAATATCAAAAGAAAATTACAGAATAGTTGTTACGAAGAACACATTAAAAAAAGAACGAAATCAATTACTTGTATTAGAACAAACGCCGCTTTTTTTTTGAGATGCCTTGATTATGAAATAAACTACAATATACACGTAGAATGTTTATTTTATTTATCTCAGATAGACAAAAGGTTAAATTAACAATATAAATTTTGATCTTAAGACCGAAAGTGTTCATCGCTTTGTTAATTCTGATATTCACCCACATCCCAGTAATTTTCTAAAAGCAATAAAAAAATAGACGGGAAACAATAACAAAAAAATAAGAAGTATCATTAAGTCAGTATCCTAAAAATAATGTTATCTAATTAATTTCACAATAATGATTTAGTCTTTATTGTTCATATTAATACTTTTTTGTTCATATCTTTATTGTGTTACAAACGAATCCCTTCGTAATTACAAATGGTACACTTTAACGAATGAGGATCTAGTATTTTTAGAAATATCGCGCATTAAAATGAAAAGGTTCCATCGATTTCTTTTTTCAAACGATGTAATCACTCGTTCATTTTAAGTATGGATTTGTTCTAACAGTGTTCCACTATTCCGATCATACACTTGGAATTTAAATGTCAGCCTTACGAGATTTCGATGGCTTATATATTACCCGCCAAATAAAATCCCATCTCAGCTTTCGGCAAAGAAACAATTAAACTTCCAACATTGATTTAATGCTCGACCAAAGTTTGAAAATTGCATCATTCCACTAAAGTTTTATACGCTCCACAATAATAAGCTACACAAAATAATATCAGTGAGAGCCTGTGAGGAAACATGTTTCCAATCTTAACTATCATTAATCGTGTATATTAAAAAAAATAATGTGACTATTGAAGCAGAATATGATGAAAATAGTAACACAAGAATTGCGAAAATCTCTTATAGGACTGAAGATCAAAAACGAAGTAAGATGGAATCATATTACGCAAAACAATCTAGTATAAGACTTCTCACGAGTCATCGGCTAAATCTAGGGAGGCACACTGTGCTGCCAGAGTTCTAGATAGCTCTCTGGTTCTGCTTTAGCTTCAGTTCTTTGGAGTTGACAAGATCTACTGTTGTAAATTTTTCAGAGGATTGTTTGCACAACATTTTGTATCTTTTCAGATGCCTCACGCATCTTCCATTTTATTTCTTTGCATACACACACTCACACACCACACACACACATGCGCACTTCTTAATGATACTAAGTCTCTAGGGACGTTTATGTGTACCCGAAATATCTCAGAAACAGTATATTTCAACTTTTTTGCTTGCATATTTATTTTCATACTTAACTTCGGTAGTGCAGTACAAATCTTTGAGAAATTTGGACCGCTATTTATTAATGAAATCGAGTAAACACAATGTTTGTGCTTACTCGTCACGTCAACACACGCACATATAATGGAAGTCATGGCGGTCAATCAACAAAAACACACGTCCGTTGTCTGCGACATATACACACACATAGTCATCGTGCTCTTTAAGAAAAAATTCGACTTTTTCACGTTCACACTATTTTAATCATTTAGAAATAGTTTTAACTCTATGTGATTTCAAAAATGTAAGTTGTTTGTACAGTATTTATATTTTAGCTTTCTTTAAATAGACAATTTTTTAATGATTTTTAAAAATATTTTCAAGTCGTTTATTTCCATAAAAAGATTATATTTATTTGCTTTTGTCTTAAAGTTAAGGAGAGGAGAATGTCAAACATCTATGTAAGTGTATATGAAATGGACGTGTGTGTGAGTGAAAGCGAGAAAGAGAGAGAGAGGAAGAGAGAAAAAGTGAGAGAGAAAGAGAGAGTGAGTGAGGGGGTGTCGTCATGTATACGTACATACAACAATACATATGCGTACATCTTTTTTGTATGTACGCGTGCATGTTAGTGTGTGCGGAAGAGAGGGTGAGTAAACGTGCGTGCTCTCTTGTATGGCATTCTCTCTCTCTCTCTCTCTCTCTCTCTCTCTCTCTCTCTCTCACACACACACACACACACATAAACGTCCATTTCATATACACGTTCATACATCTTTCACATTTACCTCTCTTTGACTATAAAACAAAAGTAAATAAATAAATATCTTTAACGGTAATTAACGAACAAAACTAGGTGATCCGGATGACAGTTGTTAGAGTCAAACCGACAGTTCTGTCACAGCGAAAGATCGCTCCAGGGGAATACAATTACGAAACGTTTTTCAAGTGAATTCAACGCATCTCAGCTCCAGAGATTTGGCTGCTATTTGTAGCAATCCCTGCTACCACGTAACATCTATTTGCGATAAACGACCCGATATACCTGATATATGGTAGTAGGGCATGCTAGAAATAGCCGCCAAATATTTCATTTTCTGGGAAAGGAGCCGTTCACACGTGATTTCTATGTGATGTTCGGTGAGAAATAACCTGGAAAATAGAAATATAAACAAAAAACAAAACAGTGTTGCTGGAAAACTCAGATTTTTCCAGGTGAACTAACAGGTCACGAGGAGTCTAATATACATATGTAGGTATATACATACACACACACACACATACACACACACATATATATATATACGACGGGCTTCTTTCAGTTTCCATCCATCAAATCCACTCACAAGGCTATAGTAGAAGACACTTGTCCAAGGTGCCACGTATTGGGGCTGAACCCGTAAACCATGTGGTTGGTAAGCAAGCTACCTACCACACAGCCACTCCTGCGCCTATATTATAGAGAGAGAGAGAGAGAGGGAGAGACAGACAGACAGACAGACAGACAGACAGACAGACAGGCAGACAGACAGATACATAGATAGATAGATAGACAGACAGATAGAGAGATAGATAGATCGATAAATAGATAGATAGATAGACGGAAACATATTTAAGCACACGCTAATAAACAAATATATGTATAAACACACACATACATACACACACACACACATACACACACATATATATATATATACGACGGGCTTCTTTCAGTTTCCATCCATCAAATCCACTCACAAGGCTATAGTAGAAGATACTTGTCCAAGGTGCCACGTATTGGGGCTGAACCCGTAAACCATGTGGTTGGTAAGCAAGCTACCTACCACACAGCCACTCCTGCGCCTATATTATAGAGAGAGAGAGAGAGAGAGAGAGGGAGAGACAGACAGACAGACAGACAGACAGGCAGACAGACAGATACATAGATAGATAGATAGACAGACAGATAGAGAGATAGATAGATCGATAAATAGATAGATAGATAGACGGAAACATATTTAAGCACACGCTAATAAACAAATATATGTATAAACACACACATACATACACACACACACATTTATATATATATATATATATGGGGAGATAGATGATAAAGAGTTAGCGAAATAAAAGCTATGCAATAGTGTATTACCTTTTAAACCGTATGAATACCATACTTAACGGAGTTATTCACGTAAGAAGTCACATCAAAGCCTTCTTTAATAATATAATCACGTTTGTTTCTTCAGCCAGATATTTTGAACTAGAATCTTTTCAATCATCTTATTCATTCAGTATGTCTTTCATCTTCATTTTTTTGTCAATAATCCCAATATGTTTTCAATATCTGGGGATACATAATTTCAAAGCTGAAATCAAAAATGTATACTTCAGATTAAATGCGTGTCTCATCATTCATATATCGTAGAATTTTATATTTATAATAATTTTACACTCGTTATAATAATTTTTTTTGTTATTAATGTCGTTCTCATAGTTATCATCAGAACCATTACTATTTGAATCAACAGTATTTGTATTGAGTGCATTTTTGAATAATTTTGGTTGCTTTGTAATTTTCAATGTATTCGTTTTGAATTGAGAATGTTATTAGGGGAAAAATTCGGATAAATATATTTTGTATTGATACATTAAGCAATAAAGGTGATTATTCAAAGGAACATCTGAGAATGAAGAAGGTAACCTAAATATGTTGAGTGGTATTGCTGTTGTTTTCTATTTTTAAACCCGATTTGTGACATGGATGATGGATATAAATTTTGTCACAAGCGGATATTGTGATGTCCTTCATAAATATGCACAACTCGCGCAAACATACACACATGCATGCATATATATATATATATATATATATATATATATATATATATATATAATATTAGAAAAAAAAACCTTTTATCAATTCAAAATGAATGATTAAATTACACCATCTAGAAAATTACATATAATAGAAAAGTTTTCTATTATATGTAATTTTCTAGATGGTGTAATTTAATTATTCATTTTGAATTGATAAAATGTGTTTTTTTCTAATATTTTATATATATATTATATTGTGTGGAATTTGATGTACTATTTCAAAATTGAATTCTTTTTCCTCGTAAGTTTGGATTTTATTCCCTCAAATAATAATTATATATATGTATATATATATATATATATATTTACATACATACATATATATATGTATATATTCACATATATATGTATGTATATAGATATAGATATGTTTGTGCGTGCATTTGTGTGTGTACATGCATATAAAGTCAAACCTATCCTCAACACAACGTGGAGGCTGAGTTACAATACAGAATACTGTTTTACTTACCTTAAGAACTCTTATTTGGAGCCGTTGTCCATAAAAGCACTTGCATTTATATGGATGACACATGATAACCGTCAACCAGCTAACGTGATTTCGCTCTGCTTCAGTGGTATAACAACCAAATATCCCAAGTAACGATACATAGCAATTAAAACCTCAAGCCAAGTTAAGAAACAACGGTATACATTAATACCGGCAATTGCTAGAAATAAGATTCAAAATAAAAAAGAAAGGACTCGCATAGCCACACAAAGCACTAACCTCATGGATTGAGGGAAAGCGAGGGAGCGAGCTAAATCCCCTTTCCATGGTGAGATAAACTTACAAAAATAAGTAAACAGACATAACCTTATCACGTGATTTGGAACTCTAATCATTATTACCTTAGTTCTCATGAGAAGATCTTACTAATACTCCGGGATAAAAAAAGAGCATCCCGCCTGAGATACTCATGAGAAAAACAGCGCTAAATTCAAAACGCTCACACTTATAGTGTAAATACAATAAGATATGATATATTAATATTTTTAAAAAATTAAATACATCATAATATAGGTGGCCCGTTAGCAATTAAAACCTAAAGGTAAGTAAATGAACAAGGGTACAAATAAGTACCGGTAATTGCTGGAAATAAGAGTGAACACAAAACCGGTTCGAATGGTCACACACAATCAGTCTCATGAGTTGACATACTCCTTCACCGTTTTTAATTTAGCGCTGGCTTTCAAAACTTTTTCTCGTGTGTTGCACGTGACGCCCTACTCCTTTTAACCTGGAGTATCAGTAAGATCCTCTGATGCAAACTAAGGTTATAATGATGAGGTTTCAAAATCACATGGTAACGATATGTTTGAATATTTCATTTTCTGAGTTTATCTCATCATGGAGAGTTGTTGTAAATCGGTCCCTCACTTTCCCCCAATTCATGAGATTAGTGCTTTGTGTAACTATTCGAGCAGGTTTATTTTTTACTCTTTTTTTCTAGCAACTGCCGGTACTAATGTTTACTTTTGTTTATTTACTGCCTGTGGGTTATAATTGCTAACGGGTCACCTGTAGTATAATATATTTAACATATTTTAATAATTTGATATACTATATCTTATTGTATTTAAACTTTACACTTTAAACGGATAACGGTTTTTCTCATAATGGTTTTTCTCTAGATGGCGTACGAGGCGAACTACCCATTTTAAACCGGAATATCAGTAAGACCCTCTCATGAGAAACTAAGATTATAATAATCAGAGTTCGAAACCACGTGAAAAGATTATGTCTGTTTACTTCATTTTGTGAGTTTATCTTGCTATAGAAAGAGGATTTAGGTCGCTCCCTCATATTCCATCAATTCATGAGGTTAGTGCTTTGTGTAGCTATTCGAGTTATTTTCTTTTACTCTTATTTCTAGCAATTGCCGGTACTGATATATATATACTCTTTTTTTTTTACTCTTTTAACACTTTTTACTTGTTTCAGTCATTTGACTGCGGCCATGCTAGAGCACCGCCTTTAGTCGAGCAAATCGACCCCAGGACTTATTCTTTGTAATCCCAGTACTTATTCTATCGGTCTCTTTTCCGAACCGCTAAGTGACGGGGACGTAAACACACCAGCATCGGTTGTCAAGCAATGCTAGGGGGACAAACACAAACACACACACACACCACACACTCATATATATATATATTATATATATATATATATATACATATATACGACAGGCTTCATTCAGTTTCCGTCAACCAAATCCACTCATAAGGCATTGATCGGCCCGGGGCTATAGTAGAAGACACTTGCCCAAGATGCCACGCAGTGGGACTGAACCCGGAACCATGTGGTTGATTTGCAAGCTACTTACCACACAGCCACTCCTGCGCCTATATATATATATATATATATATATATATATATAATACTAATAAAAAGTAGTAACAGAAGTACTAACCGCGATATTAGAAAAAAAAGAGGATTATTTATATATGTTATAATTTAGAACAAACAGTACACAACCTCATCCTCAAAGACACATAGGTGTTTGCATCCACGTCAGATAATGCATATATGTTTAGACATTTATACGTATATATAATTATCCAATTATATATGGTTCTTAAAAGAACAAGGTGTCACCTACATGATTTACTGGAAGATCTTAGCCAAGTGTAAACTTTATACCAACGTTAGAGGCAAGTGCGGCCTTTCTAATATGGAAGACGTCTCATCTGGAAAAGTTCATTGAACCCCACTACATGTCTTAATCGAAGAACTGATGTTTTGCAATCATTTCCATATGTCACACAATATCTGTTACGGTTTTGGGCCCCACCAAAACACGGCTATAATCAACATTTTTACTATGTTCCTGCACAAGCTTTTCCATATGTTTTAACTTTCATTAATTTGTAATTTTAAATATTTAATTTTTTTTATATGTATTTTTTTCAATTTTTCCTTTCTAATTGTGTCAATGTGTACGTGTGTGTATATGTATGACTATGAGTGTAAGACTGTGTCTGGTGCATATGTTTGTATATGTACAGGTGTAGGTGTATGATAGGAGGGTCTATATATATGTATATATATATATGTATGTATATATATATATATATATATATGTATGTATATATATATATATATATATATATATATATATATATATATATATATATATATGTATATATATATATGTATGTATATATATAATATATATATATATATATATATTATATATATATATATGACGAAACAAGAAACCTGAAACTATATTTAAGTATTAGTAATAATTTCAAGTGTTTCATTCGCTGACAGGAGTTACAGAGTCGTACATGTAAGATATATATTAGATATTTCTCCCAGATGGAGAAGTCTGTAACTCCTATTGGCAAATGAAACAGGAGAAATGAGGAATAAATGATATATAATTACTATGATGTTTACACTTTTGCAAGGAGTTCAGTTCTTATGCATGAATCACACAAATATAACATCTACGAACTACTCCGAAGGATTGGAATAAGCAGATATACTTGAAGAGGTCACAGCTTGGATTTTAACCCTATCCTTATATACACAAACATACATCCAAACAAACACACGCACACGCGCGCACACAATCACACACGCACACACAGGTGTGTATATGTTTGCATGCACATATTTATATATACATGCGTTTAAATAGATGTAGCGAACCGACTTACCACTTTTTTATGAAGAGGGAAGAAACTGTTCTGTATATACGATTAAACAGAAAGGTAAATATAGAGGTAGTAATGCTACCCTGCAACACCTGTGACGTCACGTTGTTATTTCTGGCCACAAGTGCATAGCTTATCTCTATCAAAATCAGTTACTATGAACTACGAAGAGCAAGATCGCTTACCGTTAAGGCTTCTTAAAGATTATGAACCAGGAACACTTAACTACTTAATGATATCAATTCATTGATGTTGATTCTGTTA
This sequence comes from Octopus sinensis, assembly GCF_006345805.1. NCBI lineage: Eukaryota > Metazoa > Mollusca > Cephalopoda > Octopoda > Octopodidae > Octopus > Octopus sinensis. The sequence continues at coordinate 14,907,798 of NC_043009.1, read as the reverse complement.
TTATTTTTAGTTTATTTTTAAAATTCGATCTTATAAAATCACTGTATTTTCAAAGGTTAGAATTACTACATAATCAACGTAAAAGACTTCACGGTTGCGGTCGACGGTATGTCCAATATATTTTATCAACAGCGTCATACCAGCTCAGCTTCATTTATCTGAAATATTCAGTTAATGTGGGTTATTGAAAATAACAATCGGTTTATTTTTCTCAGCCAGCTACGAAGATTACCATACGACATTAAATTTGATGTTCTAATGATGTGATAAGGCAGTTTTGAATATATAGTTATGCTAGTCAACTTTCAGGAAATGAAAGAATCTTTCTCACGATCAAACATTTATGTAGCCATTCAGCAAATATCTTAAATATAGCTATGTGTTATCACTGTTATGTTTACGTTATTATGCGAGTGATAAATGAAAATGTGAAGGTCTATCGAGTTCTTGTGATGTGTCAGTTAGTGCACGAATCAATATATCTATTTAAGAGCTCTTTATGTGGGAGAATATGGTACAGAAAAATGTGCATAGCTTGCAAAATTTAGATGAAGTAATTGCGCGTGAAAGAAGATGAGAACCCAGAGACAGAAATCAGGCTTAGTGTTAAGTGTTTGCTAGACGCTGAAGTACCACTAAAGCTGCAACACAACACGACAGGATCTGTTAGCAATGTGTTTCTTATTTTGTTTGGACTTCAGCTGCTTATAATGCACAATATAAATCATTCTACCAGTATTACTTATAAGCTCCAAGAGTGGAAGTTGTCATCGGAATCCTAGAGGTGGAAGACACCATTAGTATTGCCCTACATGGTTTGAAAACAAGAGTACCAAAACGAAATGCGAAGTCGGCTTCAGGGCATTTGGACTATGATTACCGCTAAACACTTTGCATATCGTACTAATGATTCGACCAGCTCGCCGATTTAGTAATTCCAAAAATAATAACAATCAGAACAGCTACCAAATGAGCAGTCAGCGAAATATCACGTAAATTTGCTTAATCAAAAACTTTCGCTGTCTCTGACAGGTTTATAGTATCGGAAAATGATTTTATTCCCTTTCAGCCTGTAAAAGTGGGATAATGTTATATTCATGAAGCCCTCGTTTATGATATTAGGTATTATAATTAGTCCTTCAATGTGGTGAGCGGACCGAATCGTTAGTACGCCGGGCAGTATGCGTAACGGCATTTCGTCTAACTTTATGTTCCTAGTCGACTTTGGTTTTTATCCTTTTGGGGTCGACAAAATACATACCAGTGAACACTGGGATCGATGTTATCGATTTACCCTAACCCACGAACTTCTTGCTTTGTGCTAAATTTTGAAGAAAACATTATTGAATTTCAGTTCTATAATTAAGAGATGAGGAATTATGTACATTATTTACATTTGACGGATATTTGTCATCATCTTCTTTATTGCTAACACAACATTTCGGCTGCTATACCCTCCAGCCTTCATCAGGTGTCTTGGGGAAATTTCAAACCTGGGTTCTCATTCCTAAGGCATTTTTCGATGTTGTTGTTGTTATTATTATTATTATTATTATTATTATTATTATTATTATTATTATTATTATAATCATCATCATCTTAACCACTACGTAGTGGTTAAGAGCGCGGGCTACTAACCCCAAGATTCCGAGTACGATTCCAGGCAGTGATCTGAATAATAATTATAATAATAATAATAATAATAATAATAATAATAATAATAATAATAATAATAATAATAATAATAATAATAATAATAATAATAATAATAATAACAATATCGAAAAATACATGAGAAATGAGAACCCAGGTTCGAAATTTCCCCAAGACACCTGATGAAGGCTGGAGGATACACCAGATGAAACATTGTGTTAACAACAAACATGATGAGGACAAATAATTGTGAAGTGTAAATGATGCATCTTTGAATTCCTTTCAATAACGGATCGTTTTGATACCCTAATGGAAATATTCCTAAATATACATTCAGTAAATTATAATCCGTAGACTAAGTGAAGGTTCTCGTTGAATTTGTGGGGCACAGAAGTCGAGTTGGACCAATTATTCTAGACTGTAGAAACCGGGTTGTCATTTCTCCAATCTCTTTTACATATAGAGTTACTAATAGAACTGTAGTAACTAGAAACATATCACCCAAGTATACGTTCAGAACTCTAACGGATTGTTTCTTGTGTGGTCCCTACTTATATAGAAATGTTAAAAAATATGCGATAATCGCGCCTTACTTCCAGTTACTTCAGTGGATTTAAAGTTAAGCCCATGAAACAATGAAAATCAATGCATATACTCTTCTGCTCCAACACTAGACTTATTCACTCAACTGCACTGATATATATATAGTCAGCATGATAGATCGTTAGCCACTACTCATATGTTTTGTCTCTCCTTGTTTCTCTCCTTGTTTTTTTCTGTGTCCCTTTCTGTAGACGAGCGTAGGCTCGAAACTTAAAAGACTTTTCTATTCCTGAGCGTTATACTAATACATATGTTTGTTTTGTACACCACCTGTCTTCGTCTTTTGTTTTTTTCGTAAACTCTCCCTATATATATATAGATATATATATATATATACGTAAGATATATATATATATATATATATATATATATATATATATATTATATATATATATACATACATACATATATATATATATATATATATATATATATATATATATATATATATATATATATATATATATATATATATATAGCGAATATTCCTTAGAAATATCACCATCAGTGGCCTAGCGTGTATAAATACACAATACACAACATATTCTCAATATAAACACAAGATAAAATTACCCATTAACAGGTAATTTTTACATGCTAGAAGAAGCAGCCAAAACGACCAAAACCAAAATTAATAGCACTTTTCGAAGAAAATGAAAAATAAAAACCTTTTTACCTTATTATATTTTGCGGTTATACCTAGGTTTCAAATTTTTTTAGCAACTAAGATTATTTGCTAGGCGGATCCTCATCAGTAACCGGCTGCGTAGAAAGCTACTTAGAATATTCTACATACATAAATTATAAATAATAACTTAAGCTCAATTTTAGTCAATACATATTTCTCCAAAGCAACTCTCCATAACAACCCAATCTTCAAATTAATTTCCACCCCACTCAAATCCACATGCTAAATATATATATATATATATATATATATATATAATATATATATATATATATATGTATGTATGTATGTATATGCATACATATATATGTGTGTTGTAATATGTGTATATTGGTAGAAAACTGTGTGCTTATAAATATATCTGGTGAATGGAAATAGATGTCTCTGTGAGGGTGTTAGTACATGTGTGTAAGTTAATGTATGCCTATGCATATACACGCGGGAATGTAGAAATATATACATGACGCAAAACTTAAATTTATTTATACTGAAAAAACAGACATCAGATTTGCAATGTATATGACTCAGTGCAAACAGCTTTGATTAAAGTAAACATAATTGCATAAACTTTATAAACAAAAGAACTTTTAAAGAAAAAATAACTTTCTAACACCAGTAAATCAGCCAAGATGTTTAAGTAGATTTCAATAAATCACCAGACAAATGCCATTAGATATCTGCTAAAGAAAATCTGGAAAATATCAATACATTTACGTCACACACACACACACACACACACACACACACACACACACACACACACACACACACACATACACATATACTTATTACCTCACACACACACGGATGTATATATGCTCAATCTCTCCTTTCCTTTGATTCCTTCTTGAATATTGCTAAAGTTCATAGTTTTTCTTTTCCTATACTATTTCTCACTCATCTCTCCATCCTTCTATAACTCTCTCTGTGTCTCTTTTATTCCTATTCTTTCACTGTTTCTCTCAATTTCACTTACTATATCTACATTTTCTTCCTCATCATCTGGCTGTACAAAATTCTCTAACGTCCATTAACTTTTCTTATGTACTGCAACAATGCAGCATGGATTCAACACTTCCTTTAAGTGCAGTCTTTTAAATGCCATGTAAACAGCATTTGAATTTGAACTTTATTGTCCAAACAAAAGACAGCAATGCCGTTTGTATTTACGAATGGTAAATTTTTTCTATGTCTTCCTTTCCTTTATCACGTTATTTCTATGGTTAATTTATTTCCTTTATTTTTGAGAAATTTACTTCAAGGTATTTTAGCTTCACTTAATTATTTCTTGGTGCCTCCATTCTGATAACTTTAGTTCAGAAACTACAGGATTGTATAGGCTAATGAAAACCTCTTGAATTTCTACTGTTGATTATGTAATAGACTTTGCTCTCTATTTGAAAGCAACATAAGACAGAATAATTACTGCATTTAATGAGTTAAAGAAAATCAAATATAATGAAATCAGTTTCATAACAAATGTTGTTTACTCTGAAATATGCATTTGTAAACAGATAGCAAACTCACACATACACACACACACAAATATTTATGTTTGCGTTTACGTATACGTGCATACATACATACATACGTACATACATACATACATACACACACACACACACACACACACACACATATATATATATATATATATATATATATATATATATATATATATATATATATATATATATGCATATATATGCATGTATATATATATATATGTATATACATTTATATGTATATAGGCATATACTCAAAGAAACGCACACACATATATGAGTGAAGTAAAAACACTCGTTTTGGATTGTCTTTGTGTGTATTTTTATGTGTTTGTGAATGTGTAAATCTGCGTTATGTGCGTATATTTGGTTTGTGCATATGTATATGTGATTATACACACAGGCATATAAAGTTGCGTATATATTCTAATTTCCATTTTCACTTTTAATAATTATAATTCAATAAATGTATTAAAAGAAGAATGTTAGAATCAAGAAGGTGAATCACAACGATCCTTTTGTGTGCAAAATTTGTAACAGACCATGCCTTTCATTTGCTGGGCACAAATCTCATTTGCCGACCCATGAGAATCGAACCTACACCAACTATTCTGCTTATATGTCTGTGCATACCTTTCAATGCTATGTATCCCGTAGGGTCTGCAAATCTATTCTCAAAATACATTTTTAAAACTACAAAGATAAGAACTGAACTTCAGCTCATGGCTGTCCAAATCGGATACGCAGTCTGTGTGGATGCCTATTCAATATATTGATGGTTTAAAAAGTCACATCTGATACCGTGGGGAATTTAAGGTATAGTTACAGGAGGTGGTCAGACTCTGCATAAGGAGTAGACAACCACTATATATATATATATATATATATATATATATATATATATATTATATATATATATATATATATATATATATATATATATATATATATATATATATAATATATATATATATATATATATATATATATATATATATATAATGGAGGTGCAATGGCCCAGTGGATAGGGCAGCGGACTCGCGGTCGTAGGATCGCGGTTTCGATTCCCAGACCGGACATTGTGAGTGTTTATTGAGCGAAAACACCTAAAGTTCCACGAGGCTCAGGCAGGGGTGGTGGTGGCGATCCCTGTTGTACTCTTTCGCCACAACTTTCTCTCACTCGTTCTTCTGTTGACCTGCTCGCTTAGCCAGCGGGGTGGCGTCATTTGAAGGCTAAAACAATGTGAAGCGTATTGTGACCAGTGATGTGTAGCAACATGTGATAACCTGGTCGGTCACGGTGAAATATTTATATATATATATATATATATATATATATATATATATATATACATCCTACGCAAAACACTTTCAATACAGTAACAATAAGAGCATCACAACAAACCACGGCACATACTCAAGGCACGCAGAGATGCGATCGGTATTGAAGTGAAAGCACGTTATGAAAATAAGACAAACTAATAATAATAATAATAATAATAATAATAATAGTAGTAGTAGTAGTAGTAGTAGTAGTAGTAGTAGTAGTAGTAGTATACTATATAAACGATAATGAAAATTGAGGAGTAAAGCAGAACGGTGAGGAAGCTTATGAAGACGAAGCTGATTGGTCCAAATCTAGTGAAGGCTGTAAACACTTGGGCGTTATCATTGCTTCAATTTACAGCAGCTTTTGTAGATCGTACAAAAACCGAATTAGCGCAGCTACAAAGAACTGGGAAAGAATTCATCATCATCATCATCAACATCATCATCATCGTCATCGTCGTCATCATCATCATCATCGTCATGGTCATCGTCATGGTCATCATCATCATCATCATCATCATCATCATCATTATTATTATTATTATTATCATCATCATCATCATTATTATTATTATTATTATATTATTATTATTATTATTATTATTATTATTATTATTATTATTATTATTATTGAGTGAGAGAGCAGTTCATGCCATCAAAGTGACACTGGGGTAAAATATACGAAGCCCAATATACCCATCATGACTACCCGTCTGATAAAGGTACACCAGGCACATGCATCACAACCATATGTGCGCGACATGGTGATCTCATATCAAGATAAACAGCACATGACCTTGCAGGTGGGGCCCAGTTAGAATTTTCTTCAGGTTGAGTAGCCCATCCCGCTCAAACGGTCCCTGAATAAGGGTTGTTTAAGGATGTTGAAAGAACCACCCATGTTTCCAAAGGTGAACTATTCAAATTCCAAAGAATCCCTCTCAACACATGGCTATGATGCTCCCCCGCTACTTCTGCTCGTGATCAGAGATGCACATATCGTCAGCCACTAAGGGACATGCTCAACTGGTTAAGGTCAAACAACTGACAAGCAAATCTGTGGTATTGAGCAGAATATTTGCTGTAGCCCATCTTTTATACCAAGACAAAACAATGTACATGATAACACTTCCAATCAGTTAAGATCAGAAGCCATGAGAGCCACTGCCTGGTACTTCATATTATTATTTTATTATTATTATTATTATTATTATTATTATTTATTATTATTATTATTATATTATTATTATATTTGCAGAGCTTCTAACGCTAAAAATGTACTACGGTGTCAGCTTTCTACTACCTAAGGAATAACTCTCTATTTTTCGAACACTTTCCGGTATATTCGATCGGTTCCAAGCAGGGCTGTTTCTGCAAGTGCCCCACCGTTATTGCAGTCCATATTTGTTCCATGTACTTCTCAAAATTTTCACTCACTGTTTATTGGTACTGCTATCACTTCTTTCAGCGACCGCAACTGCTTAACCTCCCAAGCTCACCTGTTATATCTATCGACTTTTCTTTCTTCCCTATCGCATACCTTATATCTATGATCCAGCATCATTTGCTTTCTTTCTCAATTAACACTGTGTCTGGCTTTCTATTCTATATCTGATAGTCGCACTGTATCATAGAATCCCATCTTTGGGTTTATGTTCGTACCACTTTTTTGTTCTATTGTTGTAAATTGTTGTAAAGTTTCCAATTGAAAAAAAACTTGCTATATTGTCATAACATCTCTTGTATTCTGTGCCAGTGGCATACACTAACAGGTAATATGACATAGTGTTTCACCATTTTCTCCACTATTTCTGCACTTATCACATTCTGATCTGTTGTATGTTCTGTATTTGATGTAATTGGTTCTTAAATCTTGCTCTTGGGCAGCACAGCTTTGAGCCTCCGTTTCCAGTTTTAAATCCCTTTTAGTCATCCATAGCCATTTTTCTCTGTCTTATTTTCAAAATCAATATGAAATTGCCTATGCATTATTTCCTTTATCCAACTATTTGCAGTTTCATTCTGAAGTCCTTGAACATTGTTTTACCTTTGCAATATTCCATCCTACAAAGATCTGACTTTCTTCGTTCCAATAGTAGCTGTTCTGTGGCATTTTTTACGTACCATGCTGTGTGGTTTTCTTCTGCTCTAATGCGGTGTTTGCATTCAATCAGTCTTTTCTTGGTATATACAATCCAATCTCACTGTGTCTCTTTTTGCGTGGAGTATCCCATGCCTAGTCAGGAACTTCCTTGTCTTTCTGGCTAAACTGTTTAGTTCGTCTACTCTCCATGCGATTACTCCTGCTCCATATCTAAGGACTGAAACCGCCCTGTTGTTGATAGCTTCCTTTTCCATCCGTTTAATTTCGATTTACGGATCAATCTGCGCAAGGACTTCACCTTAAATTTTTCTGTCATTTCTTTCTCCATCAATTATAACCCGTCTCTTCTATCGTTAGCCCGTCCATACATTTGATTTTACCTTTCTCAGTCCGAACTCCATTCTGATATCAGCACTGAAAGTATACTCCGTATCAACGAGGGAACTAACTTGAGAGTAATCTTTAGTTTATGGTCATCCTTGAATAACACGTGGTTGACTCATTGTTGGCAGCTCTTCAATACATACCCAGCCTTTGCTTTCCTCGGAATCAGTGACAGTGATATCATACTCAATACAAACATCAGTGGGGCCAGGCAGTCTCCTTGCAAGATGTCTCTCATGATTTCTATTTTCCTTAATCTCCTTCCATATGCTAACATTTCCGTCCGCCACTTCACCATACTTTTTCCAAGTAATCGTTCAACATTTGATGCCATAGATACATACATTCCATAATCCAAGAATGTTGGATCATTTCGGATGCCTTACGATAATCGATCCATGACTATGCTAAATTAGTTTTCTTCCCCTTGCAGTCTCTAAGCACAGTTTTGTCTATCAGAATTTGATCCTTGGTACTACTACACTTACACTTACAACACTTCTCCTCTTGTAGCATGACTCCCTTTTTTCCAGATGTCCGTACATTGACTCCGTGACTAATTACAGTCAATAATTTCCACATAAGTGGCAAGCAGGATATCGACCTGTAATTGTCTACAGTTTTGCCTTCTTAGAAGTTTTCAGTCACAGCACTGTCCTACCCAATGTCAACCACTCATGTATTACTTGGTCGGCATTTAACAAGGTATTGAGTTGTGCAGTTTTTCGTGCATGACACTCACCAAACCTTTGGATCCAGTAGACTTGAACTCCATCTGGTCTCGGGCTCTTCCTTCACCTCCCTAACTGAAATGACTAGTTCTGCTTATTTTGGTCAGACTACTGTTGGCTACAGTTCTTGCAACCATTCAGCATCCTTCTTGAGTTCCTTGTCTTTGCTCCAGATGTCAATCCAAAACATATGACTTTCAATGTTATCTGGTATCAACTTTTCATCTGTACTCTCTCCATTTATTTCTTTGTAGCATCTCTTCTGATCTACTCTCAATAACTCATTCAGTCGGTATCCCTACATTCTTTGGTCGTACCTTACCATCTCTGCTTTCTTTGCAACGGGGTGCAGTTTCAGTTCCTCCATTAATACTTTCAGACTCTTACTTTCAATATCATAACTATTTGTTCACTAACCTGTATTTTTGTTCACTTTTAAGGTCTCACCTTCTCTTTTCGATCTAACACAGAACTGTCATTCGAGAACATATCAAACCCGCATGCATTCTTCTTTTCCACTATTGATATTTTGTTTCGTCACTCGAATTATATTCCTTTTTTCTTCACTTCAACACTCACATTTTCTGCTACAACATTGCTTGCTGCCTCATGAAATTATTTGTTTCTGTGATTTTTTGTGCTGATGTGTTCCAAAATTTCCTTCACATTCTTCGTGACTTGATTCAATTTCCACCGATCATTATTATTATCATTTTTATTGTTATTATTATCATTATTAGAAACGCTAGCGAGCAGCAGCAGTAGTAGTAGTAGTGGGGGTTGTAGTACTACTACTACTACTAGTAGTAGTAGTAGTAGTAGTAGTAGTATCACAGTCCGTCAAATTCCATGGGACATATTTCCCCCCAGAAAGTAAGATATATAATATATAACTTCATATCGTTTGATTTTTGTTCATATTTATTTTCTAACATAAATGAAAGAAAAATTAAATTATGCTTATTAAAACTCATAACAGTTTAAAATGTCTCCTACAAAAGTTCTTCGATGAATTTTTCATTTCATTTCATCTGATTACGTCGTTCTTCATTTCCAATTCCACTAAGCTCTTATTATGATAGGAACAATTATGGTACAATAAGAATAGCTTCTTCAAACGAAAATACGAATTCTATCAATCATCTAAATTCTCGTCTGAATTCGATTTTAACAACCACCGGTTTTTAATGAATATTCATATCATTATATATATATATAATATATATATATATATATTATATATATATATATACATATATATATATATATATATATATATATATATATATATAGATATATATATATTATATATAATATATATATATTATATATATATATATATATATATATATAATATATATATATATGCAGATATATATAATAATGTAACCTACACATCAATCTATCGTTGCTGATTAATCCCGAAGACCTCATGAATCATAGTTCATGTTAAGTCTAGACAAAGCTGCTTTAATTTGAAATGTTGCGAGCTGGTGTAAAAGTTCAGCTAGAACAATATAACTTTAAAATGTCTCTAATTAATTTCATAGACGACCGAGATGAATCAGCTCAAACATGAAACATTACTGTATTAGCAATGTTTCAATCGCGTCAGTCAATTAAATCAAAGTCATGAAACCATAGTTTCTCAAAGGTGATAAATATTTTAAAAGAAGTTAGAACTAAAACCAAAACTGTGATAAGAGGAAACAAAAACCTGAAAACAGACAGATAAATGATATTTCGATCACCTTGCATCGCATTGTCTCAAATTAATTCACCAGAACGAAACAAGTATTCACATTCGGATTATTGATTATGAATATTATCTATAATTTTATGCAACAAGGATCACACCTGTTTCGGAAATAATTTTAAGAGGATAGGCTATACAAGTGACTTTCTCACACCCGTTTCGTGGCATCAAGAAAAATCTCAAAATATTTGCGTTATTCTTAACAATAAGGGATATATATTCGACCTTTAATATGTGTAATATCCGTATATTTATGTAGTTTTTATTTAGACATGTTAAGCATTCATTTAGGATTGAAAAATGACACCGTGCTACACAAAGTTTGTTCATAATTATTCATGAAAACTGAATGCGCTAAATAAATAACTATCCTACAAAAGTAAGCATATAACCAAAAGATCAATGTAGTCTCTACATCACCCATCAGACAACCGAGGAATGACTATTCAAAATATTCTTTGTATTCCGTTACCCCTGTTGAAAAGGATAGGCGCTTTACGTGGATGTACTGCAATGTTAGACCTGATGTCTCAGGCGAGTATGCTGCAGGTGAGTGGGCATTGATTTTTTAGTTGTTATTTTCATATACAAGCACACACACAAATACACACACACACACACACAGAAACACACACACACACACACACACAAACACAAACATAGGATGCGATGGGTAAATTGTCTCGGTTTTGTGTTTTTAATATCACGCATACGGATTATTTGTTTTAGATTTTGTCGACTACACATTATAGCAGGATCGGCTAGGCACCGTCTGTGACAAAAACAGCAACACGACACAATTCACTCTTCCAGAAATTTGGACATGACATGCTGTACTGCTCCGCATTCGCACCGGAAGCCCCAATACGAACATTTCAGAGTGTTTCGGTGTCAATCTGAGGACACATATCGAGAGTGATAAAATTCAAATAACCAGTCAACATCATGGTATTTAGAGAGATTAATAGTGACGCAGCGTTATGCCTCCATCTATCTCCCCACACAGCCTGAAACTCAAGACGGAGACCTACATCAAGTGCTACTCTGGGTTAAGAAGATGGCTGCTGAGAGACCCTCTGTCTGGCAACAAGGCTCTGCTCCCTGCCAAACAAGCAGGAGAACTTGATGACATGCACTGCTCTCTCATTCAATAATATCAATAATATTAATAGTAGTAATGCTCCTGGTTGCAACTGTGGAGTTAAATCCCACTGTCCGTTCATAGGCCAATGTCTAATCCAAAACATAAAATATAAATGTACAATCATAACTGAGGCTGGTAACTTTATATATATAGGATGTGTAATAAAATAAGTGTAATAAAATATTAATCTAGAAAAAGCAACGATAAATCGTTCATTCTCCTACAGTGTAAGCTTTATTTCGAAGAACTGTTCTTGCATTTTGTGTTTTACTGAAAATATTTCGAGATTACAACAAAATTGTAGTTGCTACATTGATGACTATATTTTATACTTCTTTATATTATTTATACTAGGTAGTATTATTTGCTTTGGAAGACGTAATTTTAGCTTAAATTTCTATAAGCTAGCAAATAAAGAAATTCGAAACTTGAGAATATCACATATTTGTATAATTATTTGATGCATTTATTTTTTAAACGGACAATCAGAACATTAGTATCAAGATGTACAGATCCGTCTAACAACTTAGAAGAGTTAAGCAATGTTAAAACTTATGAGAGCCACCTTTATGAACCTGTGACGAAGAATAGTAGCCATGAAACCATTAGGAGTTTTAACAGAAGCATAAGTAATCTGATGTTTCTAGGTTATGTGCCAGATTATGGCAGGCTTAGAATATAATATGCAAAACATTTTGAATATTTTATCCATAATAGTATGATATCTCAAAAAAATTTGTGAATGGTATATTAGCTTCAATATAATACCTTCAAGATATGAACTTAAAACCTTATGAATAAATGATGTATTGTATTTATACATACATACAAAACACACGTATACATACATGCATGCATACATATAAATACATACATATATACTTGCATATGCATATATATATATATATATATATAATATATATATATATATATATATATATATATGCAGTTACTTAAGTGTGTATATGATATAATGAATGCTATTACGTACAAGTTTCAGAGGTGAGTCTTATATAGGTGCCAAATGTTAGTTTTCATTCCATTTATATTCATTCACATTCAAACTCACTAGGGAAAGTCATGTTCGAAACAATGTAGAAAATGCCCTTCACCCTGAAGTTCCTTATATATATTTATACACTCCCCTGATAGCTCAGTTATAATCGACACATTTCAAACTCTGAACTGTATATCCTCACTTTTAACATCAGTTATATATTAATGACCGTATACATCAACCCAGTGCGACGTGGGCATGTGATGCTAATATTTGCCACTCTCTTGTGAAGTAATTACTGTTCCACACTGTAACAGTTATTCATTTTTTGTTCTTGTTTCTACCATTGGTTGCAATATCTAATGCTTGAAATTTTATGACAGCTATAAATGTGAATTAGTGTATCTACTACTTGTTACAGCGTCACATTTTCTGTTATCAAATATAGCCTAATTTTATCAAAAATATGCTTAAAATATATTTATTTGTGAGAAGTATGATGTTATTAATCCTTTGCTATTTTTAGGTACCAGCAATTTTTCTAAGTTTGAACAAAACATGTATTTGAAAAATATTTGCAATAGTTTCATTTTTCATTTATAAAGGTAAACAATTAATTATAATAATAGAGGCGTTACCCGGATAGAAAGTAGACTAGAATAATAAATGCGGGTGTAGAATCCTAGAATTTTTTCAGTCTAGCATAAATTTCAATGAGTATGAGAAATATAGTAATAAAAGTCATTGCATCAGTATTATGAAGTTAACTCCTAAATTCTAAAGCTGTTTCTGAATTTTTTCATAAATATCAAATATGTCGAAATTCGTTCTACAAGTGTAAGTTGTTCAAAAATATTTCCCCTCAACCAATGACATTTCGACTCCACCTTAAACGAATTTCGTAGTATATAGACATGATATAGTGTTACGTAGTTAATTTTAACTCCAGAACATTTGAAAATATTCGATAGAAACCTACTGCTATTCAAAACTAATCAGTCGTTTCTTTCACCCTTATACTGTGATTGTGATATTACTGCTTTGTTTCCGAATAACATCTACAGTGCTTTACATAGTTAACTTTTAATTCCATAAAATGTGAGACATCGACTGCAGGCATTGAGTGTACTTTGAAAATATACAATATTTCTCTTGCTCTTTTTATCTCGCAGTAGAATACAATTCTTCTTAACAAAATGCAATTATTTAAAGGTTCTCAGAATATAAATTTGTGTATTTTCCTACAAAGCGATTGCGTGCTAATGCTTTTGCAAAGAAAGCTAATTTCACCACCACCACCACCACCACCACTAATATTACTACTACCACGACCACGACCGCCACAACCACCACAATCATGTTTTCACAGATGCTGCTTTCCTTCTATGTCTTTATCTTCTTTTTGTCTCATTTACCAGACAGCGGCCATGCTAGAGCACTGCCTTAAAGAGTTTATCCAAACAAACTGGATGCAGTACTTATTTATTTTTAAGCGTGGTTCTTATTCTATGAAACTCATTTGCCGAACGTTCAGCTATGTTGACATAAACAAACCCATACCGTTCATCAAGCGATGATGAGGGACAAAATCAAACACGAAGACACATAAACATGGGTATATACACATATACAAATGCTTAAATATGTGTAAATATAGTATCGTAGTTGTTGGCGCCGGCTCAGATGTCGAATCCGTTGTTTGATTTCTTCTGAACGAATATTTGGATCATTAACGCCGGTGGTGAATGTGGCTAAAATGATCAAACCACGCGTATTACAGGAGATTGCATTGGCCACATGTGGATGCCGGAGTCTGTAGTGGTTGCTTCTGTCTTTCCTCCACTGTTTTATTCTTTCTCTTCAAACAATATTACATCATTGTTTAGGTTTCGTTGATTATCTTGACTTTTGGTGAAGGTCGTTTAAAAAAGTTAGAGGTTCGAAACTGGTCTTGTTGACTATAGATGACCTATATGCAATCTCTCTCTCTCTCACTCCATCTATCTATCTACCTATGTATCTATCTATCTGTCACCCTCTCTTTCTCTCTCTGTATATATATATATATATATATATATAATATATATATTATATATATATATATATATATATATAATATATATATATATAATATATATAAATTTATATAAATAAGGATAAGATCAATATTTAAATATCGAACTCACCAAGTGGCAGGCAGGGGAATAAAAAACATTAAAAATGATTTATTCATACTCACAGCAACGTGAGGTGAGGTATTTCACTCAAGAACGCAACGCTACATTTGGTGTAGTAATTGAAATCCCGATTGCTTGATCGTGCGTGCAACACCCTAAACAATAAGCCTCACATAGACACACACACACACACACACATATATATATATATATGCATATATATATGTATATATATATATATATATGCATATATATATATATATATATATATATATATATATATATATATATAATATATATAAATTTATATAAATAAGGATAAGATCAATATTTAAATATCGAACTCATCAAGTGGCAGGCAGGGGAATAAAAAACATTAAAAATGATTTATTCATACTCACAGCAACGTGAGGTGAGGTATTTCACTCAAGAACGCAACGCTACATTTGGTGTAGTAATTGAAATCCCGATTGCTTGATCGTGCGTGCAACACCCTAAACAATAAGCCTCACATAGACACACACACACACACACACATATATATATATATATGCATATATATATATATTATATATATATATATTATATATATATATATATATATATATATATATATATATATATATATATATATATATATAGAGAGAGAGAGAGAGAGAGATAACTAAAAGTGATTTCTTTTCTATCTTGGTCTTTTCCTTCGTTTATTCCGACGAAGAGCTATGCCCAAAACGTCAAACTGTTTCCTCTCACCGAGCGTCCGGCTAATACATTTCTTGTTCACTTCCTAACGATCATGTTCTTTTTCGTTGATTTTTTCATATTTTTAAACTCGTTTATTTGAATTCACTATAAGTCCCTGTGTATGTGTGAGAGTTTGTGTGTGTAGTTAAGATAAATTTCACCTGTTTCCTCTTGAAGCACATATGCTTCTTCCATTATTGTTATCATCGTTATGTGGCCACATTTGCTGCTGTATGTTAGACAAAATTCACATTAAAATTGAGAATAATGGAAATATTATTTGCAGAATTATTGTATAACAAATTAGTAAAGTAGAATGTTTTGTTTGTAAAATTTATTGTCCGTCACATGTGTTTTATTCGCTAATAGCAATTACAATGGTTCACATTTTACATAAAAATAATAAGGGATTTCCTATTAGAAATTCATCAGAAATCTGTCATAGCAAGATATTATTAAGGAGCAGGAGAGACAGACGGTGTAAAGGAAAGAGAAAGATATACACACACGCGGATTCATATGCACACATAGACACATGTACATATATATACAAATATATGTACACACACACACACACACACATACGCATCTATATATATATATATATATATATATATATATATATATATATAATATATATATATATATACAAGACAATATGAGATATAAAAATCCTGGCAGATATGAAGTAAGCGCTTAGTATAAAGGAATAAGGTTAAGCTTCCAACAAGTAGGTACCAGTAAATGTATGTAGAATACAAATCGCAGGAACATCCTCATGTATGAACGGTGAACCCGACAATTCTTTAGTAGAATTTTGAGAAATTCAGACTATTTAACAAAAACCAATATGTACAGAGAATATCATATCTTTATTCAAAAAAGAAAAATAAATAGCAACAAACGAATGAAACCTCGATATTTGATAAATAGAAGATTATAATTTTATGATTTAGAATATATATATATATATTTCTAGATTCATACACAAACGCACAAAGAAACACATGCACGCACCAAACACACGTATATCTATCTATCTATCTATCTATCTATCTATCTATCTATCTATCTATCTATCTATCTATCTATCTATCTATCTATCATCTATCTATCTATCTATTATCTATCTATCTATCTATTATCTATCTATCTATCTATCTATATATATTATATATATATATATATATATATATTATATATATATATATATACATAATATTATTTAAATTAATAATAATATCTACGATAATTTATGCCAATTCAACATTATCATGCTAATTCCAAATGGTGAATTCTAACTGAACGTATGAAAAAATTGCAGCAATTAAAAAAACGCTATCAAGGAGCAACGCCAACCCTTAAGACATTCATTCATTCAAACAGGGGGAATGTCATTCAATAATTAATTTACTTTATAAAAATAAAATATAAAAAATACCATACTAATTTCATAATTTTTACGACACATTGAAATCTACATACAATAAATAATCTAAAATAAAAATGCAAAAACTTTACCGAAAAAAGGAGTTTATTTATATACAAATGTTGATGACGTCACTGGTATTTAAAGAACAAAAACAGCCCGCAAGTATTCTACGTTATGGCTAATAGATTACTAAAGAATAATAACGACACGTAATTATTCAATGTAATGCTTGAGAGAAACTTAGATGCTTTACGTCGCATTAATTAATATATTAATATAATAATCGCTTCTACAGGAACTAACCTTATATAATAACAGAATAACTATTACATTCAACATCATATACAACTTCGCTGGATTGTCAAAAACTAAAAATTACAGAAACACGAACCAAATACCTATTTATCTATTATATTAAACCCTTTTATTAATCTCGTTACATAATAATTGAAAAATTATTATAAGTAATAATATATACATATATATATTAATATTTAGTTGCAGCAACAGTATGTATGCATATATATGTATATATGCACATGTGGATATATACACGCATGCACATATATGTATGCAAGTATATATATATATATATATATATATGCACATGAGCATATATATCTGCATGCACATGCACATATTCATGCATCTACATAAATATACTGTCACACACACACAAATACGTATATATACATATGTGTACACATACATATATATATAGAGATATAGATAGATAGATAGATAGATAGATAGATAGATAGATAGATAGATAGATAAATAGATAGATAGATAGATAGATAGATAGATAGATAAATAGATAGATAAGGACACATATATATTGTGGTATTTCGGAATGGTCATTTTAACAGTTTAGCCAATAAAAACACACGCACTATATATTTGGTGTTACTTTGCTTCAGTATTATTTATTTTTTACATTAATCTTAATCTTATTTCAGCCAGAGTTCTTTCGTCACACTCCTGTGACCGCATCAGTAGTCCTTTGTTTTCTTCTTTCTTATTTGTGTCTCTCCTTACTAACCGTCTGCCATTTTGTATTTCTATTGTATGTGTCTTCATTTGCGCATGCGTATATCTCTATGTGCGTCTATGTTTAGTTAGTGTGTATGTGTGTGTGGGGAGAATGCCTGTAATATTTATATCTTCTGTTTATATACGTTCGTGTAATTTTTTTGTTCATGTTTACATCCACTTATTATTATCGTTATTATCATTATTACGTATGCTTGTATGCATGTATGTATAACAACAATACTAGTAATAACAAAAATAATAATAATAAGACATTAAAAAAATAAATTAAAACATTTTTTTAAAATTTAAAACTTAAAAAAAACAAACTTTTAAATTTTAAATAAAAACCTATATAGTTATTTATTACTATTTGTTTATTTGTGTGTGAATTTTATTTATTATGTTTTCGGTTTTGTTTATATTGTAACCAGTTTATGGGGATCCTCTTCTGTCATGTTGTGGTATGTGCTAGTGTTCCATTCCAGTTTCCTATTCTGGCTAGGTTTATCTTCTATTATGTGTGTAGCTTCCGTAATTTGTCTGATTGTTGCATCTGTTCTATGTGTGGACAAGATTTTAACATCTATGTTGTTGATTGATCCCCTGTGTTCCTGCTCAGAATCGATGAGCTCTTTCCTTCCTTAAGTTCTCTCCAATGTTCATTTATAATATAAGCCAATAAAAGCACACACACTATTATTTGGTGTTACTTTACTTCAGTGTTATTTATTTTTAAAATTAATATTAATCTTATTTCGGCCAGAGTTCTTTCGTCACACTCCTGTGACTAAACTGGCAAAATGATCATTCCAAAATACAACAATTGTATGTTTCAACATACGACTTCACATAAAAAATCTTGCACAACAAATATATAGACACATATATAGATAGCTACAAATACACACATACTCATAACATATACACATACATGCACATACACAGATAATCAATGATGTAAGTAACACGATAAAATGATACATATACTTTAGACTTGACAATGTAAAAACAATACAAAAACAATAGATATATATATACATATAAGATGTATAAATACATGAAGAAGCAAAACAATTTAGTTAGAAATTTGTCATAAGTGAAGGAAGGATATATATGGGGCGCATATATATTTGTTATATATACATTAGTATTATTGATTTTGCTTAGTCGATTCAAAAATATATGTATTATAATATAGGAAAATAGTATGAACAATCTTAAATTGAAATTACAACATTAACATCAGTTGGTAATTAATAACTGATTCATTTATAATGCACAGTATTGATTTAACTTGATTCAACAATAGTTATGTACCTGCACGTCTTCAGGGGAGTGGATTCGAGAGTGCTGCTGAGAACAGCACTCTCGAGCCCACTCACCTGAAGTTACAGTTGTCAGTCGCATAAGGGGACGAGCTGGCAGAGTCGTTAGCACACCGGGTGAAATGCTTAGCGGTATTTCGTCTGTCGTTACGTTCTGAGTTCAAATTCCGCCGAGGTCGACGTTGCCTTTCATACTTTCGGGGTCGATTGAATAAGTACCAGTTATGTACAGGGGTCGATATAATCGCCTTAATCCTTTTGTCTGTCCTTGTTTGTCCTCTCTGGGTAGTAAAGAAATAACTAGTTTCAGTCGCATTGGCTTAAACTTCTCACTAACTAATTTTCCCTTCTATATCTTTTCCCTCTGTTGCTCTCAGAACTCCTCGCAATACCAGCAACTATTTGACTCCTGCAATGGAAACATGCATTTTACATCTCCTCTCTCCACTCCTTTAATACAGAAGTTGTTGGTGCAGATACGGAAAATTTTGCTATTTCTAAATTTTTATTACATCTTATTCCATGAAGATTTTGTAAAACTGAATCTCATGAGAAATTTTACTTTGCATGAACTCGTACTTCAAGAGAATTCATTTAGCTACATGTAGTTACATTTTTTAAATTCCTTCAAAGCCCCAAAATATTTCAATGCTGCTTGGTAAGAATCTGTTGGCCTGTCAAAAATAAATGCTAACATTTAGAAATGTTTTTTTCTCTTTTTTACCATTTAAATACTGTTAGTGTACATTATGACCATCTGAGCGTAGAATACATCTTTGGTATGTTACTTTGCAGATATCGAATACTTATCTTACAAGAGAACACATTATGAATATTGTCACAAGGTTGCCAAACTCATGAAATAGTTTCCCCTTCACTTTTGTGCATTCACCTCTAAATAAATGAGAATCATTTTATTACGCTTCCTTGAAACCTTACATCCATCCGCAACGACGATTCTCTCTATAAATATACCCAGTTCATAGTTAACATGAAACATCCGCCTGGATTTACCAGATTTACATTTTATATTCCCAATAAAGATAAACCAATCACCTATGAAGATTGTTTTTCACAGCTCAAAGAACATACGAATCCCACTTCACGCACCCTATTCTATTCCTTTCTATTCCCACAATTTCTCTTTCACCCCAAACATTACAGACTCTGGTTATAATCCTCTTCATCTTTGTAATTCCCATTTTAATTCAAATCTGGTTATCATTTCTGAAGGGTCTAATAAATATTTTATTTCCATCCATACTTAGCATCGCTGTTTAACCGTAACCAGGTACATCAAAAACATGAAATACTACACCAGGTCAGTTGAGAATTATATTTACTAATAGACATAATCTTTGCTATATTTCGTATGTTTCACATATTCACATTCCTTATGAAGTGAATGAAGTGTCATCGCAGTTTTGAAGAGTTCGTCTCATAAATAGGATTTCATATCAAGTAGAAAGAAAAGTAAAAAATAACCGAGTTTTTAAATGTTAATGTTCTTTTGAATTGCTTTTTGGACTTTCTACTGCTATTTAACGGTTCTTCTCTTGAAGTTCTGAAATAAATGATCTTTATTTTATTTCATAAAAAAATTGTTATATTACCTGTAACTATTTGACAATGGAAAATCATGACATACGTAAAAAAATGTAAAAATTTTCAGAAAACATATTCGTAAATAGAGTCAGATGCTTCGGAGTTGGAAAAAAATGTTAGACATTTTGTCGTTTATTTCTTTTTACTCCCTGCTAGCATAAGGGCAACATAAAGTTGAAAACTATCGATTTGGTTGTTTTATTATCATACCTCATGTGTTGAAAATTTGTGAAATTACAATTCAATTTAACTAGCAATATTAATATTTTTTAAATAAACATGGTCGCCAACACATTTTTATCGTCTATTTAAATATAAAATCCCAAATAACATAATTTTGGTTTATACTATAGAACGATTGTGTTGTGGTGATTGTTGACAAGACAAGCTACTGAATTTCACGATACCTAAATATGCATGGTACGGACGCAGATTTTACTATATTGCTAAGACATTTGCATAGTATCACATGATTACATGTTCGAGTCAAGTATTGCGTGATAAGCTAACACAGACACACACATGTGGTGACACGCACTTTCACACATACACACACACGCAGACACACATATTCACACACACACACTCACACATACACACATTCACACACACTCACACACTTAGAGAAAGACAGTTTAGATAGATTAATAAAGAGCACACGTAGTTTGTGACTCTGGACCGATATTCTTCACTTATTCTACTTTGCATGCTTCTTTAGCTTCTTCTGGAAGTTCTTGGTTTCGATACATAACTTAATTTTGAACTGTGTAGACCCCATTTTTGGACGTCAACAAAACACAGGTGACAACTTTGTTCTCTGTTGCACACAGCAGAGATACCGGTAATAGATCTGCAAATACACCAGTTCATATGATCAAAAGTCGTCGAACTACCAAATTCCCAGATTTCAAGATAATCAGCTGTCTCTCCTACATATCTCAAACAAGTGAATAGCTTTTCCTCCTCGTCTTTCAAACAAATATATTCTTGAAAAAGATGCGAAATACAAAAGTGTATTATCTCGTTCAATATTTAGAAGACTGTTAAAAATGAATCTTTTGAAACAAAATTGAACCGTGTGTTTCTTCATCTTTAGCATCATTTGCAAAGCAGGGACACCCTCCTGCTCCTCATCATTATTATTTAACGTCCGAATTCCATGCTGGCAAGGATTGGATGGCTTGACGGGAAATGGCAAGGCCAATGACCACACCGAGTTTTATAGTCTATTTTCGCTTGGTTTCTACGGCTGGATGCCCATCCTAACGCCAATCATTTTACAGAATGTACCAAGCGCTTTGTACGTGGCACCAACCCCAGTGCATATCTGATTTGAACCACCAAGAGCTTTCTGATCTTTGTGGATATTAAAATGTTTCTTGAGGCCTCCGTTAGATTTTCAGACGTTATGGCATATGTAATGTATATATGTGTGTATGTGTGTGTATCATGATTTCTCTCTCTTTATTTCTGTGTTTTTTTTTATGTTGAAGAGCGTAGGCCCAAACGTAAAATACTTTCTCACTTAGCCGGGAGTTAAATTAATATATTTGTTTGTTGTTTACACACCCGTCTACGTCTTTTGTTTAATTTGTTTTCTGTAAATTCCAACTATATATATATATGCCAACAGCCTCATGAAACAGCTGTCCATGTGTGTCAGAAGCAAGGCTAGAGCCTTAAGGGCCGTATGAGAAACGGCAGAGAAGGCCTCAAGTTGGATCTGGTCTAGGAGGAAAAAAAGCCAACTACATAAGCTTAATTTGCCCCAATTCAAGCGAGTGCCACATTGGGCGTAGTCGTGTAGGCCTGCGCCTCTATAGCCGGCGATCCGGGTTTGAATCCCGCTGGGACCGTGAGGGAAAAGAACATTCACACCTGAGCCGTCCGAGCGCTCGCAGCTTGAAACGGTTACTTAGCACTTCTCAGGGTCGCAGCACACGTCACAGCAGTGCTAGAAGCCAGAGAAACCAATCCCAGCTAAGGCATACTAAAATGGAAAGCAGGTGGACATCCGGGAGTCATGACTTAGATGTGGCCCCTTCGAGTGTCAGGAGTTAAGGTCCCAAACACTTGCCTAAAGGGGATTTCTCCTTTGAGGACCACATGTCGCCGAGTTTCTTTCCACTATGTATATAGATATATATTTCACATTCCTCTCTCTCTTTCTCTCTCTATATATATAGAGAGAGGGGAGAGAGAGAGTTACCTATATATTTGTATATATATATATATATATATGTGTATGTGTATATATACCTATATTCGTATGCATGCTTCTGTGAGTGTGTGTGTTTATTGTGTGTGTGTTTATTCCGACACAAATACAAAAATACGCACACACATGTATATCTAGCGAAGGTTTCGTATATTGATAAATTATGAAAGAATCTCGAAAATAACGCAGATGTTCAAATCATCAGCTGTGTCTGTAACCCAGTCGGATAATAATTAAAAGTTAGGAGTAATGTTTTGGAAAGGATTAGATATAGAATCATTCTCGTATCGAGAGTAATAACATCCTTAATATTATATTTGTTTCACATTATTCTTTGTAAACTAAGATTAATATACTCCAATGTCAAGCATGCGCTTGTCTTTCGATAGGACATTAGCAGGTATAGAATATAGCTATTTTGAAATAGCGTGACAGTAAGGAAAAGCTGTAGAGCAGAAACAGCTAAAACAGAATGATAGCGAGGAACCGCTTTAACACCATGAAGATAAAATAGTAAAAGCAGATACTGCAGCCCACGATTGTAGATATTGAAAAGGTCTTGACACCATTCATATTTCATTGTTGTGTATGGATTCATTTGGTGTAACATGACAATATGTTGAGATTATGTTCTCCATTCATAATAATCGTTCGTATACTGACTTTTCCAAAACTGCTATCTGTATTTTGTTTTGACTTGAAGAAAGAAATGCCCTCATCGGTGAGCTTTCAAATTTTCATTGTGAACGTGATTTCGACTTGATAAATGACTAGAAAGCTTTCATATCTTTTGAACTTAAGAGTGGTGACATTGTGGAAATCATAAATAATAGACAATAAATATAAAAATTTCTTTGAAATACTACTCCAAAGTTTAAAGATTAAAGTCTAAAGGGTAACAAAGGAATTTTGTTCTCATTATCATTACCATACAGGAGAAAAAAATAGCAATTCAAAAATTTAATTAAACAGACTTGTTTGAGGAATAAGTTATACAACGTTATGTAGCACGGCCCGAAATGCTAGTAATGTCCAAACTGAGTAAATATTGGCTGAAAATGGTGACGTATAAATTTGTGGTCACCTGGACCTGCGGAAAGGATTGGCATTGTGGAATTCATTCTCTTAGCGATAAACTATCTTGAAAATTGACGAGGATGGGTTTATATCTCATAAAAGTTAGAACGGCGAGTGTTCCAGTTTATCCTGTCAACGGAACAGCCTGCTCGTGAAGTTAATTTGTAAGATGCTGAGAATTACACAAACGCGCAAACAGGAAGATTCGGCGTGATGGGAAATGTGACGAGGTTGACCCTTTTGAAATACGGGTGCAGCTTATTAGTTGCCAGCTGCGTGGACTAGAGCAATGTGAAATAAAATGTTTCGCTCGAGAAAACGAGCATTGCTTGGCCTAGAAAGTGAAACCACAATCATACGATCCAATGCACTAACCCCGAAGCCACGTGCCGAAAGCGAGATAGGGTCCTGCTGCATGAACTGAAAGCACCACTACACCACACGAAAGAAACAGTTTCATAACAAACATCCAACAAGGATACCACATCGTAAACCATGCCTGTAACAAACATTTTAAGAATAAACTCAAGTGGATAAAACAGCAACTACAACGATCTCAGCTTGGCAAGAATCAACACAGACGGGATTGCCATATCGGAATGTAAACCACCACAGGATTTCGGTGCCAGTACACCGAAAAAAAAATACAAAATCAACCACCATTAAAAAAAGCAATATTTACACTCCTGGAATATACAGTGCAGTGCAGCTAGATACGGATCAAATGCATGCCTTAGCGTCACCACCGACATTCGCTACATAAAAGAGTGTCAGAAAAATTTATTGTCTAACTGAGATTAAGAACAAAAAAATAAATGTTCTTAAAAATAAGATGGTTAGGACAATACAAAAACAATGATAGCAATAACAATGTTAATGACACCAACAATTGTGACAATAACAACAACAACATTTTTAGTTCAATTTGTATTCAGTATTTCATGTCAGTTCACATACATCTAACATACCTCATTTCAATTCTGCAACTTTTATTCTGTATCTGTATTACACAAATTATTTCATTTAGTTTACCTTTTATATCTATGGCAAAACCCCTTGTCATTAACAAGACAATACCTCTTTGAACATATTATATCTCTTTCATGTTCTAGCTAACTTGCTTTCTCTACACCTTTCCCCAATACTAATTAGATCACTCAGGTTGTATACACTATCTTGCACATATAATGAGCCATTTCAGTGATTCATCATATCCTCATATACCTGTACAACTAACTATTCCAGTATATCAAGCATTTTTCAGGTTATAGTTCTCTGCTAACCCACCTAAGGTTCCACTGCATCTTTTATGTACCTGATATTTATACATAGGGTACACAATATCTCACGTATATTTCGGTATATGATGCACTTTCGCACAAGACGCACCTTTATTGTAGAAGAATCTTTTGTGAGAAAAAAGAAATTTATACAAACAACTATAACAACGACAACACAGATATACGAAACCAAAACAACAGCTATAGAGATGATAGTCACAACGATGACAAAAATATCCGCAACGCCGCACACACAGACAGCAATAGCAACTACATCATCCACACCGCCACCAACATCAAGACTAACCACAACAATAAAAACAAAATCCACCAAAACAACAACAATAACAATGAACACAGCATAAACGCTACTAGCACCTCCGCCAGCGGCAACAATGCCAGCAACACTAGCAACAATAACCATAACGATAGTAACACCAGTTGCATCCTATAATCTGTTTTCTATAACCCCAACAACAAATCATACATGATGAGGATCTACCCCACAAACGTACCCATCAAGAAAAGGGTATTTATCCCACCGCAGACTAACAATGAGACAGAGGCAAACATTTCATTAGCTAGAAATAGACTCCGCTATTTTTGACCGGTACATCAAAATCACTAAAAAATGTAATGAAGGGGAAATCCACCAACTCAGTTTATTTGTTGCCAAAAGCCTACAAAAACAGAGACAGCTAAATAAAAACAAATCTAGATTTGGTCGAAATTTTTACCGGCATCCTCTCTGTCGCCGGAAATAAACTGCATCGACGCAGTTGTTTTGA
>NC_043009.1:14863721-14876221 GCF_006345805.1 Octopus sinensis | reverse complement strand
ATTGACAATCGTATATTTCTATTTCCTATTCATATATATATATATATACATACATACATACATATATATACATACACACACATACACATATACATATATATATATATTATATATATATATATATATACATACATATATATACATATATAAACTTTATTGTAGGTCAAATTTTTCTTGATATTTTGAATATTAAACATATTAAAGAGTGTACTAGCGTGAAACTTGGTCCACTGAAAGGTCCTATGTAGAGGTACGAACGCAGTGAACATTTCATTCATATTGATATTCTACATACAATGTTATGCTGAGTTACGTTTTTCGAAGTGCTTTCAACTGTGTCACACTTTATTGCAGGATTTAGGAAAATGCCCCTGAAATGACAACTGACAGTTATGGAGAAGACGCGGAATGTTGCAGGTCTCGCAGAAGACATATGTGGGAGAATTAGCAGACAAGCTTGGTTGGGATACAAGAACATTGAAGGCGCATGTGAAAAGCCCCAACTACAAACCAAGGCAAGATAAAGGTACGAAAAGAAGTGTATAATTTTTACGTGCAAACATCGATCACTATGTATGTGTACGTGATATGGATGTGGGTATTTATGTTATTCAGTTTTATTTCAAAATCATTTGCCAATAGAAAAAGAACAGGTTTCTAACCTAGATCCGAGTTTTTTCTCAAGTGGAATTTCAACAACTTCAACAAGTATTTGTATCAGGTAATTCAGAATGTAACTCTCGATTTTGAACTGAAAGTATATTTTACTCTATATCACCTAAAAGCAATCCACTTGATCAAAGTCTGCACCTAAATTATGAACACAATTTTGTTATTGTATTGGTAGCTTAATTATGCCGGCAGCGAGGAATTCTGGAGAGCAAGAGGTAATGAAACCATGAAAGGCTGTTTTAACATCTTCAGATTTGAAGTTTTTTCCTTGCAAAAAGTTGTCTAATGCTAGAAAATCCTGTTAGTCAGTTTGTGCAATGTCTGGTGAATATGGTAGATGACAGAGAACTTCCAAGTTCAGTCCCTGTAACTTGTGTAGCGTTCTTTGTGCAAGATGTGGTCGATCATTGGCTTGCAAGAGAATTTGGCCTCCCTCTATATGATACAAAAATGCCAAGGACCAACATGGGGCAACCTGGGTCACATTGACATCCGCATTTTATCCAAGCACCCAAAAGACCCTACACTCAGAAAATACAGGACGACGTTTTCATAAAGGAAACATCTCCAGTTTTAAATAGAAAATAAACGCAATAGGTAATCATACCCCCATTCCCACAGTTTATATTTACATACATGTAGAATAGTTAGTGGGCTGTCAGATAGATGTATGTATGTGTGTGTATGTATACGTATATTATATATCCATGTATGTAGGCAAATGGATATGAATGTAACACAGAGACATACAGACTGATGGGAAATATGGGAAATATGAACAGACAAGCACACATGTACACATACATACGCAAATGAAGACTGAAACACATGGCCATATACACACACATTTCAATTCACACAGGGACACATATAGAGACATGCATCCATACATGCTGATACAGTGCATAGTCTAAATATCCCGTACACTGACATACACAGACATGCACACGCAAGGCGACATACAGAGGTACACACACACAGAGGCAAACACAAGAACACACACGAAAAACACAAACACATATATATGCAGAACACATACATACAAACGTACACATATATATACATACGCACATACACATACATGCATACACACATACATGCATACATATATACAGACATTCATGTGTATGCGCACGCACACTGACCCTCACACGTGCACAAACAGACAAAAGAACGCAGCTCGGATAACGGACAACGTGAACGACTTTGAATAGGTTGCAAGACGCAACGAAAACTTTGGGAAAAATAAATAAATAAATGAGTGGAAACTTTACCGGTGAGTGTGTTAAATTATAAGGCACTATAAGAGAATGATGCTCTCTCGACAAAACAAAATATGATTCAACACACGAACTCACATAAAGAATCTTGCAAACCAAATCCCAAAACGAAGTATAGACATGTATATATATATATATGTATATACGAAAAAACTCAAGGTTGATAATGGTAAAATAATTTTATAAAAAAACATTCCAGTACCGGCTTCTGTCATTGATACTTTTTCAACTGTAAGTATGGAAAACAATTAAATTTTGGAAAAATTAAATGAAAAGTATTTTAAAAGAATATTTGCATAGTATTAAAATAAAAGTTGCATTTTCCGTGTTTCTACCTGTCTCTGTCACTCTTGTATACTCTTTTTGGTTCGAGGTCGTCGTGAATTCGTGGCAGAGAAGATATATGTATATAAATATATATATATATATATATATATATATATATATATATATATGCATGTATGTATGTGTGTGTGTGTTCGTGTGTATACATACATACATATATGTTTATATACATACATACTTATATATAAATAAATATAGGGATGGCATCATTAAAATATCATCAGAAGTGGTAAGCAAATTATCAGCCGTACAGGTAAATTAATGAAATATATACATACAATATTAGATATGTACATATATACACAAGGGTACTACATGAGTACCTATATCGCTAATGATAGAAGTAAAAAAAATACGTCAGTACCACCGAATAGTCACAAATCTATTACATACAAGATTGGAAAATATATCAGTGAACAATAATAATGTCTTACCTCAAATGGGCCAGAACAAGTAAATGCTGGTCAACCTGGCACCGAAGCCATCATATTTGTTTACTCGTAGGTAAATACTGGTGCTGCAGAGTTGTTCCGGCTCCACTATACGAAAAGTGAGTTGATTGCTTATTCCAATGTTCTGCCACACTCTGTGTGGCACCCATTACAAAGAAGAGATGTCGCAGGCAGCAACTTGCCGTCGCCTGTGTTGGATGTAGCGCAAACATCATGCAATCATCTAGTTGTAATTTGGCGCCTAGAAATGAATGAAATCGTTGGTATAACCTTGGCAGCAGTAAGCTGGCAGAAACGTTAGCACGCCGGGCGAAATGCTTAGCGGTATTTCGTCTGCGTTACGTTGTGAGTTCAAATTCCGCCGAGGTCGACTTTGCCTTGCATCATTTCTGGGTCGATAAATTAAGTACCAGTTACGAACTGAGGTCGATGTAATCAACTTAATACCTATGTCTGTCCTTGTTTGTCCCCTCTGTGTTTATCACCTTGTGGGTAATAAAGAAATAGGTATAAACTTGGCAATATTAATCTACATTATCTCAGCTGACCAACTAAGGCCTAAATGAATAGAAGTCATTTTCAACTTCTCTTAGATCTCATCCCCTGTTCCTAGTATGCGCAGCGATTAACTTGTTCCATGTTTCCACAGAATATTTAGTCAAATGAAGAGCAGATAAACAGTTATCAAAATATAGCGTTGAGTATATATTTTGAAATATTTTGGTAATTTATTTGCTATGTTCGTGAAGTTACAACAACAGCAGCCTAGTATTCATAGTGGAAGCCATCGTGTGCACTGTCGAAAGCCACCATTCTTCCATTTCCGTGATGAGACGCTGATAACAGTCCCTGAAGCAGCCGTCCCCATTCATGAAGCGTCGTGAGCGCAGCAATTGAGTCATGGAACCGAACAAGTAATAATCGAACGGAGCTATATGTCCGGACTATATGCTCGGTGTGATATCAGTTCGATTCTTTCATGATCCTTTCAGAGTCGCTCGAGCCGTGTGGGCTCTTGCGTTGTCTTGCTGCATAAGAGTTCGCTTTGTGTTGCATTATGTGTTCTTATTTTATTACGATCGGCGCATCATCAATAACTAACGGATAAGAAAGAAATATTCTACTCAAACTTTCATATCATCCTAAAGTTTATGGTCAGACATAAATGCTTGTAGAGGATAGTGGAATCTCTTTTTGTCAAGCTCAGTAACAAATTGCTCGTTTTCTTTTTATTGGAAACGCTGTCCACTTTCTTGATTGCAAATAATATAAAATAATACATATATTTAGTTACCTGTATGTATGTGTATATGTATGTGTGTATGTATGATTAATTCATCTACGGTAATAGTTGAATAATATTCATAAGGGCGCAATTTACTCACACGCAGTATCTTCAGAGCTTGTTGCTAATTCAGTTCTTAATCAAATGGAACACTGTTAAGAGTTTTGAGGGGACTGATTTGATCCAGTAGAAAAAAGTTTACATCAAAATTTGTAGCGACGTTATAGGAGAATAAATCACGCCACCAATAAAGTTTATATCCAAATAACTTTTTTTAAAGCTAAATATATTTATCTCAGCTTCAATCATAGTAGAAATCATGAAGAATTACTTAGATTTGCTTCCATGCAACAAAAAATTTGTATCAAAAAGTTGTGAGGTAAAATATCACGAAAAAATATAGCGAGAAAAATGATTTTAAGTATAATTAACTTTTCTATTTTGAAAACAAACTATATTTTAATTTAGCTTTAAAGATAGAGGTCACTTCTGGGGATTTCATGGTTCCAATCTCATGCAGTTACATTTTAAAAGTTATGAGTGTTTGTTTCTCAAATTTGAGGGTGATAATATCGTTCTATATATTTTTATGAATAAGAGGACTTTTAATATATGCTACCGGTATCATTAAGGTAAGGATAAAATTATCAAGGACACCGCTAATTGACACATTTGTCACATTATTACTTAGCATAATAACATAGCCTGCAAAAACAAACATGGATTACAGAGAAAAATGTGAGCAAGAAAAGTAATATTCTTAACATTATAAACCTGAAAAATTACAGGACAAGTCATTACATATGGAAAAGATAAGGACAATTTATTACATCTGGTAAAGTACAGAACAAGAAAAGTTTTACTTAAAATATTGCAGCTAAGGATAAAATTTGAATATTAAAAGTTATTTGATTTTAATTTACAAAGTAACATTATATATTTCTTTACTACCCAAAAGGGGCTAAACAAAGAGTGGACAAACAAGGACAGACAAAGAGATTAAGTCGATTACATCGACCCCAGTGCAAAACTGGTACTTTATTTATTGACCCCGAATGGATGAAAGGCAATGTCGACCTCTCCGCCTTATTTACAAAGTAACTTTAAAATTAAAAAGTTACCATCATTCTGTTAAAATATTCACACACGAGAATACGTAAAAAAACAAGAGTCAGAAGTACCAATATAGCTAAAGCTTTATGCAAAGTAGAATAGTATATAGTAAGCAAATTCATTTTGTAAAAAGTTGGCATTGGGTTTAAGACTAAGTAAGTGAAGATTTGGCAATAACTTAGGCAATAACTCAAGCAAATTTTGCTGTGAATTTGTTGTGAGAGATTGATTTTACTGTACAACATAACTAATTTTGTATTATTCTGTTTATTGTACTAATTATGTACTACTATTATTTTGGTAACCTGTTTGGATCTTTTCCTTTTGAACGACACTTTTCAACAGAATTTCTAGTAAACTAAACACTTTTAGACTTCGTATATTGGTAGAATGTGTTTATAAAACATCATTTTTTCTTGGCTTTATTGAGAAAATTCTATAGGTTGTAAGACATTTTGTCTTTAATTTCGAGCATTTCGAGAGTTTTAACCAATCGCTGGAGTCCATTTAGGTAAACAACATTCCGTGCTGTATGAATATGTCCCTCGTTTAAGAAACAGATTGGGTTTATTTACATTTGTGAAGAAAAAAATATACCCTTCCCCCACCCCTAACCCTAACCCTGACTCTAACTCTCACCCTAAATCTAAAATAGATTGAAATGCAATAGATCGATACTAGGGCCATAATTATGGGTGACAATTTCATACGACACCGCTACGGAAAATGGGATTTTTTTCTAGCGGTGTCAAATTAAAATGTCACCCATAATTATGGCCCTAGTATCGATCTATTGCATTTCAATCTATTTTAGATTTAGGATTAGAGTTAGGGTTAGGGTTAGGTGTTGGGGAAGGGTATCTTTTTTTTCTTCACAAATGTAAATAAACCTAATCTGTTTCTTAAAGGAGGGAGATATTCATTATGCACAGAATGTTATTTACCTAAATGGACTCCAGCGATTGGTTAAAATTGCCGAAATGCTCGAAATTAAAAACAAAATATTTTACAACCTATAGAAGTTTCTCAATAAAGCCAATAGAAAATGGTGTTTTATAACACAGTCTACCAGTATAGGAAGTTAAAAACTTTTTAGTTACCTAGAAATTATGTTACAAAGTGTCGTTCAAAAGGAAAAGATCCACCTGTTTTCAAATCCCTGATTATTAATTATTAATTAATAAAATGTGTGTTTTTTAAGTGCAAAACCGTCTAAATTGAATTACTTTTTATTCTTAATAGAGGTAGCAAGTAATAACAAATAGATGTAATAACTTGTAATATGTTTTTTTAGCTTTATTTTCTAATATTTATTAGCTAATATTTTCTAAATCTAAATATTTTATTTGAAATTTTATCGTTCGTAGCAAAATTTTAAGCAAAAAATTTCATGTTATGTCCTTTACCACATGTAAAAATTTGTCCTGAACATTTCCAAGTGTAATAACTTGGCCTGTAAGTTTCCAGGGTTACAACATTATTTAACTTGTTCGCATTTTCCCATGTAATTTATGTATTACGCATGTATTTAAGTGTGTATAATAGTGTATTTGTGTTTGTGTGTATGTATGTAAGATATGTACGATAATCATATATATATATATATATATATATGTACATGTACTACATATGTGTGAAATTCTGTCTGTGGGCGTGTTTGTGAGTTGTTAGCTAACTCCTACATCGCTTTATCGATTTGGATGAAACTTGGCACGTGAGTAGACTGGAAAACTTATGGCATACTTCATTATCCCCTGGAAGGGATCGCTATATATAACCAAGGGAAATAACCCATTCATTTTCCTAAATTATTTGGTAAAAATGAAATTGAGCATGCTTGTTTATTAGTTTTTGAACCGTTAGAGTTATCTTCGCAATTTATCCAATACAACACTTTAACAAGTAAATAGTATTTTTCTAAACAATAGATCCACTTATTTCAGTTAGTGACTGAAATAATCCATGAGGATAATATTCTCTGAGAACGCACAAAAACATTCTCAGTGTTATTTACTTTGAATTGTTATTATAACATATCTTATTAGTCTGTTATTACGTAACGTGGTTCACAAATTTTATATACATACCTTATTAGTATTTCCTCCTATGTTCTATATACACTTGGAACAGGAACACATTAAAGCCCTTTTCGGGGATATTTTATTTGAATTCTTACTATCGGATAACTAATTTCATGTTATTACTTAACTGACTTCACAATTTGGATATTCATAACTTATTGGGAATTCCTAAAAACAAGATCCTGTGTAAGACAATTTGGTATTCTCAGTAAATGCCCCAAAACCGTTTTAAGGGCTACATACTTTGTACTGTTGTTATTGGATTAGCAAATCAATTATGAGAACGGAACCAAGGGATAGCCCCGCTTTCCCGGGAATTACCGGGTACGTCAGATAATATATATATATATATTCAGAATTCCTATATCTATTTCTTACAAAATTGTGTCGCTTACGTTCCATATAGTGAGATTTACCGTTTCGTTTCATTTGAGTATAATTTGTTTATGCTTAGTTTTTTCCCCAATGTGTTCCATAGGGTGTTCTCTGCATTCGTAACATCATTATGTATAATATTGTATATTTATATAGCGTACATATTTCGTATATTTTGTAAAGTGCTCTCTCACTTTTCACACGCATATATATATATATATAATATATATATATATATATGTTTGTATATGTACAGGTGTAGGTGTGTGATAGGAGGGTCTCTCTATATATATATATATATATATATATATATATATATATATATGAAAAAACAAGTCAAAATAGAAAATGCTAAAATAATTTTATAAAGAACATTTCAGTACCGGTTTCGGTCATTTTGAGACCTTTTCAACTGTAACGATTAAATAATTAAATTTAGAAGAATTAGAAGAAAAGTTTTTTTAAAGGAATATTTGTATAGTGTTCAGATATAAGTGGCATTCTACCTTTCTCTGTCTCCCTTGTTTGCACTTGTGTGTTCGAGGCAGTTGTGAATTCTTGGTAGGGTAGAAGAAGAATGTTGATGAGGAGAGGGGTGGAAAAATTTGGGAGTGCCTTGATGGTCGTATTTTGAATGGTCAGTGGCGGCTAGCAGTTGCAGTTCAATTCAGGAGAATATTTCTATTGAAAGGTTTGTTTATGGAATTTGCGTAGGTGTTATACTAAAAAGCATTAGTGATAAAGTTAAGAGGTAGAAGGTGGAGAAGAAGAAGAAGAGGAAGAAAAGGAGGGAGAAGGAGAAGAAGAAGATGATGATGATGGTGATAATGATGACGTTGATGATGATAATGATAATGATGAAGAAGAAGAGGAAGAAGGAGAAAAAAAGAGAAGGGAGAATATGAATGGGTGAAAGTAGTGAGGTGTTGTATGACTTGAAGTTGGCATGTTATGGATTATAGCTGTGATTGGGGTTGATTTGTAATGGATTCTTTGGAATGTAATATTTGTGTGTGTATTTCTTTTATTCTAAAGTTGAGGTATATTAATCGTTTGTCGTAGACCCGTTAAGAAGTGGCCTGTATTTTGTAATAAAGAAAGTTTCTTTACTTATTCGTTGTCTCGAGGTTGTATGGTCCCTAAATTGGTAGAGGGGGAAAATCCTGAAGCCTGGTGTTTTGTTGTTGGCGCAAGTATCTATGTGTTGGCTGAAAGCTATTTTTCTGTTTTGGGGAATTTTTATCTGGGATCTGTGCAGGGCCATTCTTTTACGCAAACTATTTTTTGTTTGGCCTATGTACTACTCTTGACACCCGGAGCGGGTTAGTGAGTATATTAGGTTCTCCGAAGCACATGTGAAGTTGCTTTTCACTGTAAACCGTTGTCCCTGTTTGAAGGAGAACTCTGATCCCTCAATTAGATAATCGCATATCCCGCAATTGGGTCTTCCACATTTTTTTTACTGTCGGCTTCTGTGTTGAAGAGTGAATTCGGGCTTGTGTTAGGAGACTTTTCATAGATTTAGGCTGTCTCTTGCTTTTTATGATCGTGTGTGTTTGGAGGATTGTGTTCATTCTGTGGTCTTTTTTTAGGAGGGGTATGTTATGGAGGATGGTGCCGAAGGCTTCGTTATTGAGAGGGTTGTGTGTGGAGATGTATGGTAAGGCTTTTGGTCGTAAGTTTTTCTTTGATTTGGGATGTCTCAGTTCCTTGATGTTAAGTTGAAGGGCACGTTGAATGCACTTGTCAATAAGTGAAGGTGGATAGTTCCTGGTGATAAGGGTATCTTTTAGTTCTTGTAGTCGTGTGTCTCTGGTGTTTGCATTAGATACTATAGTGCATATCCTTTTTGCTAGATTGAAGGGGATATTCATCCTGGTGTGTCTGGGGTGGCATGAATTGAATGGAAGATATTGCTTAGAATCTGTAGGCTTATAATATATGTCTGTTTCTATTACATTATTAGTTTTCTTAATGAGGATATCGAGGAAGGGGAGTTGTTGCTGGCTATATTCCATCGTGAATTGGATGTTTACGTCCAGTCTGTTTAAAATTTCTTGGAATTCTATGAGTTTTTCTATATTTTTATGCCAAAATATAGAAAATAACTTCTATTTTCTATATTTTATATATATATATTATATATATATATATATATTATATATATATATATATATATATATATATTATATATATATATATATATATATATATATATATATATATATATATATATATATATGTGTGTGTGTGTGTGTGTGTGTGTGTGTGTATGTATGTATGTAATATATTTGTTTGGTTGTGTGTGTATTGATGTTGATTAGCATATAACTTGACAGCCATCAATAATCGCATATGTTATATTTTTTTCATATCAACACAGACTGCTCTGAAAACCAAATTAGCTATTTATATATGCACCGTCCATTGTACAAATGTTCAAGTGCATATATGTTTGTGTGTTGTGTCTTTGTTTATGTGTTTCGCGGTGTATACATTTGAATGTACACGTTTATAGAATTGATACTTCGAGCAACATAAATATGAGGAATCAAAGTGCTGTTGAATATATGCAACAGCTTAGTATTTCTTCTTATACGACGTTTATGTAAATAGGAATCACAGTCATTCTAAAATTCATATTTTACTGGTAAAAATGATACAAAGTTATTTTTGAGCTTAGTCCAACCGATTTAATGTCTTTTTTTTATATTTTGTTAACAAGACATCTTCATATGTATGGATACGAAATGTCAATTGAATTCAACTCCAGTGGTCGAATATTACATTTTCATTGAAGGGAATATCGTCATTGATTATAACTGTAACTTTGCATGTGTGTATAGATGTTTCAATTTGTGTGTACTTTTTTGAACTAGCTGTATGTGCAAGTAATTTGTGAATAAGCATGCGCGAATACAAAGCGGGTGATTTTCGTCATTTTTTTAACATAAATTACTTTTGTTTGTTAAGCTACCTTGCTGCTGCTTTGCAATTTATACAAGGGTTTGAATTCACATGAATTTAACCGAGGTTGCGAAAAATACAAAGATTGTTGGCTTCTCTTGTATATTACAAATTATATAGGGTATCCTCCGATTGAATGACGAGGTTTCTGATTGGCGAATTTTTTCACCTGCGAAGCTAAATTCTTGAAGGAAATAGAATTAATTATATATTTCTCCCTGTGCCTGTCAAATGTTATGTCCCTTCTGTAAGGCTTTACTTCTACACACGCCAACTTAATTTAATTCGTTCTTAGTCGTAAAACACCTATTGTTGTGTTCTGTTAATTGGATTTGTATTTGTGATACATTTTTCTGTTTTCTTCGTCATTGTTTTCGTATACATTGGCTGCTTCCTTCCAAGAAATCTATTGGTCTTAGCTTAGTTTTTCCTTGGGGTTGGCTATATTGGAGCAAACTCGAGTATATCCAGCCCAAATTGAAAAGATAACCTGGAACTCGACTGAGGATAGAAAACTCCGTATGACCCGTGTTGTTTTCTTTGTATCGTCTATATGGGTGTTGTGTTGTCCTTTTATCGTATCACGCAACTGTCTGGATGTTTTGCCATTTATATATATATATATATATATATATATATATATAATATATATATATGAATATGTATATGTAAATATGTATATATATATATATATATATATATATATATATATATATATATTTAAAAAAGGAGATACGGAACACGAGTTGTGATATATAAGAAAGGAAATTAAGAAAATGCTGACAAAATAATTTAAGTAATTTAAATAATTTAATTAGGTGAAATTTCTTTTTACCGGTTGCGAATTTGTTATGCTTATCAAAAGATAGATAAGAGGAAAAAATCTATCTTTTGATAAGCATAACAAATGCGCAACCGGTAAAAAAGAACTTTCACCTAATTAAATTACTTAAATTACTTAAATTATTTCGTCAGCATTTTCTTAATTTCCTTTTATATATATATATATATATATATATATATATATATATATATATATATATACATATATATATATATAGGGGTTGGACAAAATAATGAATACACGTAAAAATTTCAAACAAATTATATTTAATATAGGAAAAGAACCGCCTTTGGTAGTAATTGCAGCTTGAATTCTACGAGGTATGGACTCATACAAAGTTTCAATTCTTTCCAAAGGCATTTTTGTCCATTCTTCAGCTAAAACAGTCTCCAGTTCTTGTAGTGATGATGGTGGAGGATGTCGATATCTACTGGTTATTCGAAAATGCACCAATGTTCGATAATATTGAGATCTGGGGACCATGGTGGCCAGACAAGATGTTCAACTTCACTAGAATGTTCCTCATCCCATTCAGTAGCAAATTTAGGTGTGTGAATTGGTGCATTATCATCCTGAAAGATTACGTTTCCCCCCGGAAACACTTCCGCAACCATAGGATGAATCATAAAATGCTTAAATAGACTTGACTATTAATTCTACCATGAAAAGAAACCATTGGACCGGTGGATTTCCGAGATACAACCCCTCCCCCAGATCATCACACATCTTCCTCCATGTTTAACGGTTGGAAGAAGGCAGTCTGGGTCAAATGCTTCTTTTCGTTGTCTCCACACATACACTTGGCTGGTGGTCATAGATAAGGTATAGGATGACTCGTCCAAGAAAATAACATTCATCCACTGATGTAGGGGACCAATTCTGTAGGTTTTTACTCCACTCAAATCGCCTTGAAACGTTTGTTTTTGAAAGTACTGGTTTTCGGATTGCAGCCGTCCCGTGAATTCCGGCTTTGTGCAGCTCCCGGCGAACAGTTTTTGTGGAAACTGGATTTTCGAGGTGGTCATTACCTTTTTCTGATGATATCTGGAAAGAAAAATCAATTTTAGCAAAATATATTAAGCAACA
>NC_043009.1:14836221-14858721 GCF_006345805.1 Octopus sinensis | reverse complement strand
ACACACACACACACACACACACACACACACATATATATATATATATATATATAGATACGAAATGCTTTTTTTTCCATTTATTATATCCCCCTACTGGTTTTGTGGGGTCCGAGGTTATAGTGGAGGAAACTTACCTAGTTTGTCACGCGGTGTGACCGAACCTAGAATTATGTGGTTGGGAAGTAAGAATCTTACCTCACAAGAAGACCTATGCCATTTCAACTATACAGTAATGGAATGTTGGTAGTCGGGTCTAGTTAGGTTAAGAATGCACGATGGTACACGAGGTGTAGAGCATTTCGAAACAAATAACTAATTATGCACATAACGGAAGGTAACTTATCAGGATATCTTAACTGTTGTCTGCCGTGCATTAGCCTTGGATTACTCCCTCACAGACAAACACGCATACACGCATACACACAGATACACACATGATTGTATATATATATATATATATATATATATATATATATATATATATATATATATATATATATGTATGTATATATATATACGATTAGTCACTTCAGAGAGCAGACAATTAAAAAACAAAGAAAAAGGGAAAAGATCAACATAGGGGGTTCACAAGCAATGCAGTAATTTGATGCTCGGTGAAAGGATAAAGTCGTTAATGTTTCGAGCATAGCTCTCCACGGGAAAGGATAAAATTCAAAGAGAAAATCGCCAACAATCCTTATGAAATTACATTTCTGAAGTAACCTTAAGTGCAAATTTTTATATATATATATATTTATAAATAAGGATAATATGCGCGCGTGGGTGTGTGTGTGGTGTGTGTGCGCACACAAACACATATGCATACATTTGGCTCTCTTTCATTCAGCCTTCTGTCTATTTCGTCATGTTGCAACGTTAACCCCGCTATAAAATGTAATTTTCTGTCACCGTTTCTTTTTCCTACTCTCTCCTTTTCTTCTGTCTTAATCCTTCTTGTTGAAGAGCGAAGGTGCGAAACAAAATAAAAACTGTTCCATTCTTCTAGAGCATTAAACTAATACATCAGCGTGTTGTTTCTACACATGTTTTAGGTAAATGTTAGCAATATATATATATAAATATCATGTATGTGTATATATATATTATGTTGTCACCTACTACATCTTCTTGAATTCCCTTATTTACGCATTCGTCTTGCACAGTTACACACATCCAGAACTTACACAGTTACACACATCCAGAACTCACTACCTGCTCCCACGGTGTACGCATCCCGGCAAAACAAATCCCGATCACAGTGTCCGTTTCCATACACATCATTTTCCCTCCTATAAATATACACAATTCAACGATTCATCCTTGTTTCAAAACTCTTAGCCTTAGACTAGCATTCCCATTCGGACCTGAAATTTTTCTCTTTATTTTCTCTACTCACTTTCCCCCGTCTTCCACGTATCCCTTTCCTTTGAAGCATTGTCCTTTTCTTCCTGTTGATCATTCATTATATATATATATATATATATATATATATATATATATATATAGAGAGAGAGAGAGAGAGAGAGAGAGAAAGACAGACAGAAAGAAAAAAGAAGAGAAAATGCACATATACTCTTATACATATAGATAAGTAGTTAGAATATAGGTATATATGTACATATCTATGCATGTAAATATTTATGCGTGCATATATATATATATATAATAGAGAGAGAGAGAGAGAGAGAGAGAGAGAAGACAGACAGAAAGAAAAAAGAAGAGAAAATGCACATATACTCTTATACATATAGATAAGTAGTTAGAGATATAGGTATATATGTACATATCTATGCATGTAAATATTTATGCGTGCATATATATATATATATATATAATATATATTATATATATATATATATTATATATATAGAGAGAGAGAGAGAGAGAGAGAGAGAGAAAGACAGACAGAAAGAAAAAAGAAGAGAAAATGCACATATACTCTTATACATATAGATAAGTAGTTAGAAATATAGGTATATATGTACATATCTATGCATGTAAATATTTATGCGTGCATATATATATTATATATATATATATATATATATATATATATATATATATATACATATATAAATATATTATAATATATATATTATATATATGTAATTATGTATATATGCATGCGTGAATGTATGTATATATGTACAGTGATTTAATATCATCAACTGACGAAGTGTTGTAACATTATTGATAGAGATAACTAAGTGATCGTGTAATTGTAACGTACATGATATTTACCAATAATTTTTCATTAGGTTGGAGGAAACAACTTTTTTAACATGAAAATGTAAATTCCAAATGCTTCTGGCAATGTCTGATATGTAATAATATTTTCGAAATTTGTCTCAATGACATACACCTAACTCACTATATCGTCTATTACCGTACTTCCGAAGTAATATATACATATTGAGCACCATCTACTACACATTGTCAATCGTATCATTTTATTGAACACAGAAACATGTTCTGACTCCTTATTGCTAGTAAATCAATTTCATACTAATTGTCTGTTCCATCATCGAGTTCGCATAGTGCCCTGTTCTTTTAAAGTAAACAAATTGCATTAATATATTTTCTTATGAAATCAACGAGAATTATGCACAAATATTGCGATTTATATGTGGTTGCTAGCACGTTAATATCTATTTTGGTGAATAGATCTTTACAATGACGTGACCTAACAATAACAAATTTAATCGTTCAAAGCATATTACAGTATAAACCATCTACGAACTCACTATCAGAATCTCTTTCCAGTTTGGAAATATGTCGAGAATGACAACTAAAAGCATACTTTTTAGAATTTCTTTTATAAAATTCCACATAGTAAATAGTAAATCATTATCAATTGAAACTGTGTTTATTTATAAGCAAACAAATATTATATTTCGTATATGAAAATGGTTTATATTTTTAATGAAGTTAGACGATAGCACGTATGATTCACTTAAAATTGAAACGCATTTATTTAAAACTTAAAATACTGTAGATTAGAAATCAGTACTAAAGAAGGGGGTGTTATGAGTAATGATGAAATCAAAAGTTTTCTGTATATAAACTGCATGGCAATAAGTTTTAGCAAATGTATTAAATGTGAAATTTTCGTTTCTTGATCCTACGTAAATATATATTTTGTATGTAAATATAGGGAGGAAAATGAAATCGGTTAACTTGATATTCAGGAACTGCTTCAAAAAATATATATGTATGTATAAGCACGATAAGCTTATATCATTTTAGAATACAGCTAGCTGTTTTGTCATCAATTTTTAATATCCCTTGATAAGTAGTAAATTTGAAGTTATGAATTATATATGCTTATTCAACCACTCTTCTCTAACACTACATACCTTACGAGGATTACTCAGCAAATATGATATCCCTAGCCTATGTTAATCTTCGTGTTGCAATTTCATTGATAAATATTTTTTCCTCATGGATTTAACGGAAAGTTTGCCATGGCATCTGGTAGATGATACAAGTTCATGAGGTGATTATAAAGCCATGTTATTCGATATCTTAAAAATAATGTAATACTCTTGCATTTCAAATCATTCTACTGACACGAGTGTAATGTTGTTTTAAAAAATCATTTTTCTTTTGTTTAATATATGCGTGTGTATGTATAAATCATCGAAAATGATGGTAAAATGAATCATATCAATAATAATAACAGCAACAACAACTACAATAACACCACCACCAACAACAACAACAGCAACAACAACAGCAAACACAACAATAATAATAATAGTAATAATAATAATAATAATAATAATAATAATACTAATAATAATAATAATAATAATAATAATAATAATAATAATAATAATAATAATAATAAGCCTCCCCACCAGAAGTTACCAAAAACATATAATGAAAAGAAGCATAACAAGTAACTGCAGAATATGTGGAGATGGACAAGAAATAATAAATCATATTATCTCCAGCTGCCCAGTCCTGGCTAAGAAGGAATATATTCACAGACACGACAGAGTTGGGACCTACATACACTGGAAGCTATGCCAATATTATGGAAGAACAACAGAAAAAAGATGTTATAGGCACACACCAGAAAAGGTCACAGAAAACGAGAAAACAACCATACTCTGGGATATGCCAATACACACAGATAAAGAACTTAAGGACAATAGGCCAGATATAGTTGTCAGAGATCATGAAGAAAAAAATGCTTTCTAATTGATGTATTAATACCAGTAGATGACAACGTGTCTCTAAAAGAAATGGAGAAACTTTCTAAATACAAAGACCTCGTAACTCGAATGAAGCAACTAAAAACAGAAACAATTCCTCTCATAGTAGGCGCATTAGGTATGATAAAAAAATATTCAGACAAATACATAACAAAAACACCAGAATTTACAAATATATATAACATACAGAAAATTGCACTACTAGGCACTGCACACATCCTACGCAAAACACTTTCAATACTGTAACCCTCAGAGCATCACAACAAATCTCAGCACATACCCAAGGCACATAGAGCTGCGCTTGGTAGTGAAGTGCAATCACGCTATAAAATTAAAACTACTGAATAATAATAATAATAATAATAATAATAATAATAATAATAATAATAATAATAATAATAATAATAATAATAATAATAATAATAATAATAATAATAATAATAATAATAATAATAATAATAATAATAAATAACAACAACCTAATATGCTACCCTCTTGGCTAGCTAATGTCATAACATTCCTACTTCCAAAAC
Organism: Octopus sinensis; assembly: GCF_006345805.1. NCBI lineage: Eukaryota > Metazoa > Mollusca > Cephalopoda > Octopoda > Octopodidae > Octopus > Octopus sinensis. Next base: position 14,853,968 of record NC_043009.1, on the reverse strand, counting down.
AAATGAACCAAAAATTATAGACCCATAACCTGCTTAACAACAGTGTATAAAATACTAACATCTGTCTTCACTGAATATACCTAATGTGTTTTAATAAAAAGTGGCGTATTCCCTAATGAGCAAAAGGATTTAAACGTAGGTCATATGGTTGTTGGGATCAGCTACTCATCAATAAGATGATATTGGAACATTATCACAAAGGACACAAAAACTTGTCGATAGTCTGGTTAGACTATAAAAAAGCTTTTGCTAGTCTACCACATAGCTGGATTAAGAGATGTCTGGAAAACGTATAAAATAGAACTGAGAAACCTCTAGTCTGTAAGTATGAAAACATGGAGAACCACACAGACTTTGATCAGTGACAATGCCTTTCTCAATGCTGGAGATGTATGAATGTCATGTGGAATTTTCCAGTGTGACACTCTATCAACAGTCCTCTTTTGTTTGGCCCAACATGTCGTGTATATAAACAACAAAATGAAACCATTTATCATTTTATCTCCATGTGAAGTCTTCTTGCGCCTACAGAGTATGTCAACAGGCATGATAGAGCAGCACAATACATTCTCTGGTGAATTTACAAACACCTGGACCTGCCCCATGATAAACACTGGTGGGAATACAAACAGCCCCCAGTGTTTCAAAATGATCACATCTCACTCATCTGGAAATTCACTGTTCAAAACTGACAGAAAGATTGATGCGAATAGGCCAGAAATTACATTGAAAGACCAGACAAAAACCATGCCTCCTCATCGATGATTGTCCCAATCGACATAAATGTATCTGTCAAGACCTACGAAAAACTGACCAAGTATAATGATCGTGAAATAGAAATTGGCAAAATGTGTAACCTGAAGACTAATACAATACCTGTTGTCATAGGTGCCCTAAGAATGATAGCAAAAGAAGAAATTTAATCCGAAATATAAATCCCCGAGGAAAGGCGGACGTAATTTCTGCGCCAACATGCTGAAAATTTCAAGGGAACATCATAAAAGGTTTACAAGCAAATACAAAACAAATCTATTAGTAGACGAGACGCAGTAAGAACAAAGATAAAATTCTACTCCAGTTTCGGACAGTATGTTATTCATTAAATACAAGATTAAATATAGGCAGAACGGAGAGTAGCTTTGTTTTTTCCGTAACAGAAGTATTTGCAGCGAGTCGATTTTTAATCATGATTACAGATCAATTGGAAAGTTTTGGGAGGGAAATAAATTTCATTGCTAAAAGAAAGATAAAGGATGGGTGCAAGATATGTGTGACGTTGAATGTTTTGCGTATTCTTGAGTAAGTTAGATTACATAAAAATACACAGCTGTGTGTGTATCATGGAAGAAGAAGACGCGTTACGTGTATAGCTATTATGAAGGAACAAAATAATGCGCGCGGCCCTCTGTATTTCTAAATGTATATGAAGCTAAAATGATATATCTAAAATTATATAATTAGCTAGAATTATACATCTCACAGGTGTTCAATGGTTGTCCAGTCGAAACAGGGAAAACCGACTTGCAAAATAACATTGAAGACACTGTAGTACTTCTGAAATGCATGGCTCTGACAAAAGCGATAGAAGTTGGGGTTTTTAATATTCTGGATTCGGGATCTCGAGGTACGCGCTGCACCTACAGACAAATCATCAACAAGTGTCGTGATTATATTGCTTGACCATGACGTACTTCATAAATAGCGAGATCCAACCTCCATGCTTCAGCGACTACTCAAAACATTTCTTACAAAATGTATGTGTTCGACACTTGAAATGTTGCGTTCAAGGCTTCGTTCATACCTTCTTGCTCTGATAGGCTCGGTAAAACCGCGCAAGCGATACCGTCAATTTTCACCGGAAAAAGGAATTGCCCCGGAACATAGTTTTCTGGAAATTATTCGTGGAAGTCAGATGAAAGGATTCTTGTATAGAACATTCAGTAGATTCACATCATCACATGAAGTGTTCTTAAGGATATCGTTTCTTCAATATATAGATACATAGCTAGTTATGTAGTTGTTTTTCTTTCCTTCTCGAGCCATTCCTGGTTCATAAGGGCCGGATTCCCAGTTTCATTGACGTATAGGTTCCCCACCTTAACGGGACGCTGGTCCGTCACAGGTGAGCTACTAGATGCAGGAGGAAAGAGTGAGAGAAAGTTGTGGCGAAAGAGTCAGCTGAAGATCGCCATTACCTTCTGTCGGGGCCGCGTGGAGCTTAAGTGTTTCGCTCATAAACACACACATCGCTCAGTCTTAGATTCGAACTCGTCATCCCTTAAATCCGAGTCCGCTTCTCTAACCACTAGCCCATGTACCTCACACTCTAAAAATAAAGATAAATTTCCGTGACATAAATTTGCTGTTGCAAATGTGTGATTCCTGAGTTAAACAATCAGTGATGTCGTGGGCCGGCATTTAAAGTGATATTGAGAGATCAAGTTGAATATTGACAATATTCTACGGGTTTGTAGCTTTCTTCGAAAATATTGATTATATTTTATGTTGCTGTGTGAGACAAGATTGATATGATCATATTTTATAACGTTTTTGAGATTTCTGTTCATAGGGATAGTGCAGCTGTGATATGCATTATTCAGGTGAATGTTATCTGAAGGATAACAGATATTAAGACCCGGAACAAATGCATAGAACAAAGCATGGAAATGATATAAGATAAATGATTTAGAAGATGAATTATATCGATGTGTGTCACATCTATACATCGCAATATTATGGATAGTAAAAGTGCTATGTTTGTGATGCGATTTCAATCCAGTATTTAAATGAAATAATTTGTAAGCATGGATGATTGCAAAGAGCAACGGATGTCCATTAATCATACTCTTTCTTTTATTCTTTTATTTGTTTCAGTCATTTGATTGCAGCCCTGCTAGAGTACCGCCTTTAGACGAACAAATCGATCCCAGGACTTATTCTTTCTAACCTTAGTCCTAATTCTATCTGTTTCTTTTGCCGAATCACTAAGTTACAGAGATGTAAACACACCAACATCAGTTATCAAGCGATGGTAGGGTACAAACACAGACACACAGTCATATTTATATATATATAGTAGTATTAACAGAAAAGAGGAATTTCGATTATTCCCACGTGGTGAGTTGTAATGTATATAAGAAATTAAAAAGGGAAATACGCACACTTACATAGTTTTAATATAATTTTGATATATCGACCGGTTTCGCTATCGCTATTCATGATACTATGTTTTAATTATTTGAATAGGTATTTCTTCTTAAGAAAAAATAGTGTGCGTATTTTCCTTTTTTAATTTCTTATATATATATATATATATATATATATATATATATATATATAGAGAGAGAGAGAGAGAGAGAGAGAGAGAGAGAGATACATAGATACGACGGGCTTCTTTCAGTTTCCGTCAAAAGTAGAAGACTTCAGACTATAGTAGAAGATACTTGCGCAATATACCACGTACTGGGACTGAACCCGTAACCATGTGGTTGGTAAGCAAGCTACTTACTACGCAGCCACTCTTGCGCCTCGTGTAGAGAGAAAAAATTGTTGATAACCATTCAGAACCAACCTGAAATATATTCTTGAAATCGAAATAAGAATTCGATGATGGTAATTCGAAAGTAGGTGCCTTAAATCAAGATGGAAAAGCAGAAATATCCGTCATATTTTGATATGTATTGTTAAATATACGTGTGACATTACGAGTCAGGCGACAATATCTAGATCCAATGATACAGTTCTATATTTAAGCGTTCAGGAATTATGAACATTATTTATATTATTTATATTTGGAGGATATTTGTCCTCATCTTGTTTGTTGTTAACACAAAATGTCAGCCTTCAACAGGTGTCTTGGGGAAATTTCGAACCTGGGTTCTCATTCCTAAGGTAATTCCGATGTTGTTGTTGTTGTTGTTGTTGTTGTTGTTGTGGTTGTTGTTATTATTTTTATTATTATCATCATCATCATCATCATCATCATTATTATTATTATTATTATTATTATTATTATTATATTATTATTATTATTATTATCATTATCATTATTAATTAGGCCACTGACTGGAATCGAACTCGGAATCTTGGGGTTAGTAGCCCGTGCTCTTAACCACTACGTCATGTGCCCACGGGCATATGGCGTAGTGGTATCATGTATTGTTAAATATACTTGTGACATTATAAGTCAGGCGACAATAACTAGATCCAATGATACAGTTCTATATTTAAGAGATTAGGAATTATCTACATTATTTACATTTGACGGATATTTACCATCATTTTTTTGTTGTTTTACACAACGGACAGTTGAGGTTCTATGTCATCAGATAATGAAGATACCCTATTATGAATGAGTACTATGTTTCTAGAGACAGACAAAATGTCTGGCGTTTTAATCCTCTTATTCAAGCAGCAATAAGAATTTCATCTTGCAATAATGTTCGCCAAGAATGTGGACAATCCCACTTTGCTAAAAGGTCTTGCTAAAAGGTCTTAATATCTTTATGCGCCAGAATCCTCTTGTAGTAATTCGCAAATGAACAAATGCTGAATGTCAGATTGTTTACGAAGATAAATGGAAGGAAATTGATCACTCTGAACGAAATACATTTATTGAATTGATTATTCTTATAGGTGTTTATAAATCTAAACACGAAAAATGTCACACAGTTATGGAGTCAAGAAGATGGCCGCCCAAAATTCAACAAAATTCTGAGCCGGGTAAGAGTTCAATATATTTTACTGGTATTGCGTTTTGATGATGCTAGTGCAAGAAGAACTAATAGAAGTGATGATAAATTGGAGCCCATAAGGGAAGTATTTGAAATGTGGAATCAGAACTTGCAAGATGAATATGTTCCAAGTTCTTGCATGACAGTTGATGAACAATTAGTTTCATTCAGAGAGCTCTGTCCACTCCCGGTATATATTCTTTCAAATCCAGGGAAATATGGAATTAAAATGTGTACATTATGCGACAGTGAAACATGTCCGGAAAATGCAAATCTACATTGGAAAAGACCCAGTAAAAGGGAGAAAGACAAATCAAGGTCCAAGAGTCGTTGAAGGCCTAGTAAAATACCTTGAAAATACTGGTTGCATATAACTTTTGATATTTTTTTTACAAGTCTAGGATTGGCTCGAAAGCTGCTTAGGAAGAAAACTACTTTAGTTGGAACAATGAGAAAGAACAGAGTTGAACTTCCAAGTGTTTTCACAAACGGAAGAGGAGAAATCAACAGCACAATAACTGGATTTCGAAATGATCCTATAGCCTAGAGAAATTATGTAGTCCCAATTTTTAGTACAATGCACTCTTAGCCTTCAATTGATTCCAAAAGTACAGAAAAGAAACCTAAAGTTACTACCTGTTACAACAAAACAAAAGGATTAGTGGATACCCTAAATAAGATGGTAATGACATACACTTGCAAAATAATGACTTGAAGATGGCTTCTGGTTATATTCTACAACATGATTGATATAAGTGCAGTGAATGCTTTCATTGTTGCTAAACATCTTCACTTGCAAAGTTTCAAGGATAAAAGAAGACAGTGCCTAATTCATTTAGGAAAGGAGTTAATGCTGAATAAGAACATGACGAACAATCTTCTATTTCCGCTAAAGATTCTCGACAAAACCAGAAAAGAAGACGATCTTCAACCTCATTTGAGATTCCTCAGCCACAGAAAAAGGTGAGATCGTCTTTGTGAGCCCCCCACCACACACACATACACACAAATAGACAGGAAAACTCACACTACATGTAAGAATTGTAAAATCCAATTTGCCGAGAACATTCCAATGTCTGCAATCACTGCAATGAAAACTTGTAATTCTGTATTTTTGTAATTTTTTAATTTATAATATATTCTGTAAGCTGTATTTTATGAATTAAAATTTTTATGAAACAGTAATTCTTCATTCACCTGATAGCATATATAATGTAGCTAAGAAATTGAGGTAGTTTAAATAAAATTAAATTAAAAACAAAAATATTGGGTCCATGGACCCTGTTGGTAATTAGTGGTATAAATTTTCTCTGGGAGACCAAGGGTTAAAGAAAGACTTGTATAAATATTAAGTGCAACAACGATAAACTGTAACGTTTTGCTATCATTTAATTTCAAAGGGCGACGTGAACGACGATGAACAGATGGTGCGTATTAAGAAAGTTACTGCCAAATTTTACCGTTACAACAAGAACATTTCACAAAGCCAGTAATTATGGGGAATGAGTAAGTCGAATACAATGGCCTCAGTACTCAAACCATACTTAATTTCTCGACGCCAAAAGGGATGATAGTTATAGTCTACCTCGGTGGAATTTGAACGCTGAACATGAAGACTGACGAAATGCCACTAAACCTTTTACCCGGCGTGATAACGATGTTGCCATCTGGCCACCTTCACGGTGAAGGAATAGTGACAACACTTTGTCAGCTTTTGGAAGAAAGGAAATGAGGATTGGTGATAGTTTTGTTATGACCGAAATATAACCGAATATTCTTGCGTATCTTATGGAGATGGAAAAATTTGTAGCAGAGAGAGAAGATTTACCCAGGATATACTCTGAAAAGCAAATGGCAGAAAAAACCGCTTCAATTAAATTTAAGAACGATTACTAAAGTGAAAATATTGTAGATATTTTAGAAGTATTTAAATCGTGTGAATGTCTTGTGATTGAGATGTGTGCGTGTTTCAAATAAAGTCGAAATGCAGTAACGTTTGGAGAACGTTATAGATGTATGTATATAGAATTCTGCAAGATTAAATTGCACTATTTTATGAAGCAAACAAAAATGCAGGACGTTTTAAATGGGAATTGATCTATGGAAGTAGAGATACGAAACCTATCTATGCCAGTTATGGTTCTGTTATGCTGATTTTCTATTACCATCTCCGACTAGTTTCATAGTATTATATGCTAGACACTTATACTCTATAAACTACATTAAGTATAACTAAGTTACAGGCAAGAAATCTAACAAAATCAAATCGCATGATATGAAAATTCAATGTATTTCTTGCAATTGTATATCTTCGAAGCATCCTTGTATTTATATACTTAACACAGTGCCTACGCATACAAGCAGACATGTACGCACCCAAGCCTATACAAATGTAAGCATTCATAACCATAAATACTCACAAACACATATATGTGTATATCTGTATGCACTGATATTTATGTGTGTATATATATATATATATATATATATATATATATATATATATATATATATATATATATATATGCATATAAGTTTATATATATATATGTGTGTGTGTCTATTTGTGTATACATATACGTATATACATATAGTATAAATGCATTTGTATATATATATATATATATATATATATATATATATATATAATATATATATATATATATTATATATATATGTATATATATATATATGTGTGTGTGTATGTATGTATGTATATATGTATCTATATGCACACACCCGTGCCAATATATATGTATAAGTATGCACACATGCATGCACGTATATAAGTGTAGTATAAACCTGTATAACGTAGGTCAATTATTTATACTAAAAGAACTACGTGTTTACTCATGAAAAATTTCCTACGTGTAAATTATCTTAACGGGAACCTTCATTGATTCATTGAACATTGTAACATTGTTTGCCAATTCCTTTTAGAAACTTTTCTTTTTGCTTAAGGAAATTTTAAACTTCTGAGAAGGCTGTCTTAGGTTAATGAATGGAAATAGTTCTAATGATAGAATATCAGAAGATGAACGCAACAAAACTAATGCATAACTGAAACTATTTGAACAAAAAAAAGTAAAACCTGTTAGGAACATGTTGAGAAATCAATGAAACGGAATCTTTGTTGCAGCGCTTTTCAAATAAAGATGGAAGAAACAGAAACCATACAACGATTACATATAAAATAAGTTAAAGAACTAAATGTAAGACCGCACACAAACAACTAGTATGTTAATAATATAAATCAACAATTTGAAGAGAAGGTGTAAACATGAACAATGAATTGCAACTAATACATATGCAAAGTAGTGAATGCATGGTTGGAAACATGGAGATTTTTATACATGTGCATGGAAATGAAATATATTAACTCGGTATTTTTGTTACAAAGAACTTTACAGCGGCTAATAGAGTATGGGCGAAAGATGTTGAAAAATTCAGGTCTGCACCAGAGCAGTGAAAGTGATAGAGTTATGCACACACAGTATGGAGGATATTGTTAAAGAATAAGAGAAATGTAAAACCACGATAATTCAAATCGGTACTGCAATTTATCCATGTAATTATCTGTTAATTTATTTATTATATTTGCTTCTTTTTGTTTCTAATTTTGTGAGTTAAAATAGCCGAAGAAGCTGAGAATTTTAAGTCGATATTGACAAGTGATTGATAAGTAGATTCCGTAGACAAAGGGATCAGAGGAAAGAACAAGAAATATCTGTCATTAAAAGATCAAATGTCTTTTCTCATGTGTGAGGATTCTCAGAACGTGACTTATACAATTATTCAAAAATAGAATGTATACACACTCACACATACGCACGCACATATGTACGCGTACGCGCACACACACTCACACACGCAAACACTCATGCACTGGCACACAGATACACATATAAACTCATATAGTGAGATGAAGAATATTCCGTTTCAAATTCTGCGTGGTAATCTGTCAACTTTGACCTCCATAACAATATCTAAAGAATTTTGATCTCTCACCAAAACTATAATAAATGATTTTCACTGCACTGTTGGAATAATAACAATTATAAATGAATTTCTATATAGGCTATATATATGCACATACACACGCACACATACACACACACACACACACGCATACAACACACAAACACAAACACATACACACTCAAATTTATATAAGATTAACTCCTGAGCAGGAGTGTTAAGTAAGTAGGTAGGGAGAGAGATAGACATACATATAGATAGATATGTAGGTAGGTAGATAGATAGATAAATAAATAGATAGATAGATAGATAGATAGATAATAAATAGATAGATATATAGATAGATAAATAAATAGATAGATAGATAAATAAATGAATAGATAGATAGATAGATAGATAGATAGATAGATAGATAGATAGATAGATAGGTAGATAGATAGATAGTTAGATAGAATGATAGATATATAGATAGATAGATAAATAGATAGATAGATAGATAGATAGATAGATAGATAGATAAATAGATAGATAGATAGATAGATAGATAGATAGATAGATAGATAGATAGATAGATAGATAGATAGATAGATAGATAGATAGATAAACTGCCCTATCAGTTCAAAGATCACTAATCGCTCTGTGATTCGCTGGTTTATGAAAGGATACTAAATTTTCAATGAAATGATTATGAGTAACCTGAAACTATACACTTGCGACTTTAACTTAACAAACGTTTTGTAGCTTTACTCATTATAACATAATTGAGAGAAGAGATATTATTTCCTTAGATGCTGAGTTGAATTTGTAAGATCTTCATTTCAACTTAATATTTAATATTTGGCATTTGTTCTTAGATTGTTTTATGTGCTTGATCATAATCACATTTTAGACATGGAGTATTACTTCAGCGTACATTTAATAACGATAGATATTTTAATACGATGCAATGGACCTGGATGCGTATAGTGTGAATCATACACTTTGTTGAATTTACTTGAGTCAGAGGTAGGTAGGCTTACAATAATTGTGTATTTCCTTGGTGTTTTTTCTACTGTTCTCCGGTATAAATATTCGAAATTTTGTTAATTTTTAAAGACCTTTAATAACTACAGGAACTCCTCTTAATATGCAAGCTATTTACTTTCACTCTGACTGTGTAATATTAGCCATGTAGAAGGCGGTAAGCAGGCAGAAATGTTAGCGTGTTGGGAAATGAGTTTAGCAGTAATTCGTCCGTAATTACATTTTGGGCTCAAATTCGACAGATGTCGACTTTACCTTCGTCCTTCGGATTCGATAAAAATACCCGTTGAGCACCGGATTCGATGTAATCGACTTATGCACCGCTCCCACCGTGATTACTGGTCATGTGCCAAACTTTCAACCCAATATAAGCTATGAAGTAAAAAGAAATTTACAGATCTACAGTCAGATATGTATTTGCAACCGGGACACCCGTTTAGATGCTTCTATTTCAATTCTAAACTGATTATTTCGAAAATGTCAACACTTAGCTGAGATGTAAATTATTTTCTTATAATTTCAGTGATATGATATTTTTAGGTAATCCCTATTTATAAAAATTGGAACGTATCTGAGTCTTTGACAAACTCCGCAGTAAAATTTAAGCATGTTTAGAATTTCAGTCCTTGCCTCGAACTATTTCTTTCTGTTTATGCTTTGAGTATCTTCAGAAAATTAAACAAGGCTTTATGTCGTATTTTTATACTTTTAAAATACAGAGCGCTGCTGCTAATTTGAAACATTTTTTTTAATGACGTCGTCTATTCTGTATGTGTTTAATCACAGGGTGTACAAACGCTGCAAGAAAAAGTCACATAGTTACTTGCCAGTTATATTCGATAACAAATCATCAATCGCTTTTACGCTTTTTTTTTTAGCAGAAAGAAATTAAAGACACTAAAGAAAATATAAATTAGGACTTTGACGTCCTCGGTATTTTCTAATACAGGATTTTATTAGTCAATATCGTGTTATAGAATATCATGGTTACATAACGAAACCCCACGCCCCTACAAGTCATTAATATTTTAAAATAGATGTTCTCGTTATTTTTAAACAAAATATACTTCCCTCTATAAGCCTAATCCGAACCTCATAAGTTGCATTTTTATAATCATACTGAGTACCTGAAACGTACATTAAAATAATTTTGAGACAGATCATCAGAAATATTTGAAATTTGTAGGTGCAAACTATATGAAAGATAATAAAAGCAGCAAAATAATTGGAATCCAGTTTTACAAATCCTAACCAAAAACAAAAAGCATATGACGTTTTCTTTCTGTACGGACACTACTCAAGGTTTTATTTCCAAGTCGAATTTTTGTATTTTTTTCTTTTTGCTTATTTAGGGAAAGATCCAGAATAATTGTGATATATCAGTCATAATCTTTCGTCTTATATCTTCGTGAGATTGTATCTTAGTCAAAACATTCTATTGTAAGTTTTTCAAGAAGATTGTATTTCATTCCAAAAAAAGCTTATCTCTGCAAATAACTGACAAAGCTACCTCGTTGCAACCCAAGTTTCCTTAGTATTTATTGGCGTCGCTTGAATGCTGAAACCAATCTTTTCCCAATTCACTTTAAGTAAGAACATTTACTCAGAAATGTCAGTATACATGCCAGTTATGTTTATGCATTTATGAGGTTCCTACATTTGTTCTTTATACTGTTACTTAATTGCCAACTTATACATCAAGTCATTAATTCTATTTTTATTAAAAGTCAATAATTTCATAGTATTATTTTCAATGACAGGGGCTGGTTAGGACACTTATTTAATGTAATAATTATTTATATGTCTTAATGTTAGCATTTATATTACAATTCAAAAACATTTCTGAAAATGTTGAAGCACTATTTAATCAATTATCAAAATTATGACAATGTATAAATATATATGATAAGGTAACAATCAATTCTATTCCAAAATTTCAAATAACAGCGAAATGTCAATCTGGTGAAAGGATCACTAGAATAAAAATATTTAATATTGTTATAGTAGTTTTTTCTTATATATAGCAGTATGATTTATTCAGTAACAGAGCGTTATCTTCAACAAAATATTAGCGATGTTGTAGAAATCCTTTAGATCACGTGTACGAGTATTCTTTGCCCAACTGTTGCAAATAGAAATAGCCTTGCTATTTATTGATTTCATAAGCTCTTAAACTAAATAAAATTGTGTATCTAAGTCATTACTTAAAACCGGAAACTATATTAAAATTTGATTCTCGTTAATGGCTTCAGGGGAATATTCATGTCTTCTTCAAAATATTTAGAAGCATACGGAAAATTAAACGGTTGACAAACTTACATTCAGGAAAAGTGAATGAGGAATTTTAATATTCATATGTTTCATACATTGGGGTCTTGTGGGAACTTATGAATCTGTTGAAATATAAGCGGGAACAGTATCCAGAAGGCCGAAAGGGGCTAAACATGTCGCATCATCGCAGCATTGTCATGCTTATTACATTTATAAATATATATAGTATGTAAGTATAGTTTCTCTTATCAGTGATGTAGTAGTTTACATCTAAGTAGTTATGGATAAAACATGCAGCTGATAAAACCCTTAAATTATGCACCTACCCTTTGTACTTCTGAAATGGTGCATCCTAGATGAACTTGTACATCATGCGACTCTGCTCATGAAAATAATGTTTATGATTTAAAGTAAATTTGATTGGCTTTTCTAATAGATTCTTATGATATACAGACTATATCGTTAGATCCGTATGTGGAGAGCAGCACACATATATTTTTATTGCACAAAGACAAATACACGGGGGCAGATTCAATATAAACTTAGTATTTCGTTATTGTCCAATTGCTTGATATATAGAATCATTGGCTGATACCATCAAAGACTGAAAATATGTTTAATGCAATAGCCATGTAGAATATACGGAACAGTTGATTTATAAGATCGCCATGTCATAAATCTAGGTTTCTGAACCACAGATGTCATAAATATTCCGGATTTGCTTTAATGATTGATGAACGATGTCATAAACCTGGTGCTGTATATAATTTGTGAGATGCAACAACTTATTTAACAACACACGATACTTGGATAATAATCAAAATTAGTTAGAAGATGAAACAGGCAATATCAAACATTGCTCGGGAAAAAAATCAATTGAATACTATCTCTCTGTTTTAACTGTTAAGCAGTCTAACAGTTCTCTTGTTCTTTTTCGGTCTTAATGTTAATTTCCAAATATTGTTTTATTTTTTTCTCCAATTGCTATCACATTTCTCCTCTTAGATCATGCTATCTAATTCGTTTCTCGTGATTGTTTTGCTGTTTTGAGTCTTTCTTATCTTTATTTTCATTTGTTGTTCCAAGGAAATTTCCCCACTCATCACAGTCTAAATCGATAAATTATATTCACTTATGTTGTTTGTAATTTGAATTGTTCTCACATTGGAAAGCAACCATATCGTACAACAGACAAAAAAAAGAAATACAAAATATATTTAGATATTTGCATATATTTCCAGGCATGATTGTATTATTTTACTGTTGTTAAATGAGCACCTCCATTTCCGTTTACACTCCTTCAGTTTCAAATATTCGGACCAGGATTCCAATCCGAGGATCAATTTCTGATTTTATCTCTTCACTTTTTCTGATTAAAGTTAACTTAATTTAAACCTCTTATATTGTAAATATTTACGATGTTCCTTCCGGCATTACTAGACGCGTTTCTATCCGGTAATATCGTATCGGATAGGTCCAAGCATAATTATGCATACTTGAATTGTGAATTTATATCAAAGTCGAATTCTTTGAGTTAAGGCATAATAGAGTGATCTGACGTAAAGTGCGTGTTTACATATGGTCATGTTCAGTTTTCTTTTGTGTATTTGTGCGTATGTGTACGTGTCTCTTCATATAACCTATATTCCTATCTGTCAATACTTTGATCTGTTTAGCATCATATCCATATGCTTATATACGTGTGCATATACATACATACATTATATATATATATGTGCATATATATATATATATATATATATATATATATATATATATATATGCATATATACATATGTATACATGTATGTATATACATATATATATATATATATATATATATATATATATATATATATATATGTATATACATATATATATATATATATATATATATACATATATATATAGTGAAGGCGCATGGCTCAGTGGTTAGATCGTGAGGTTGTGAGCTCGAATCCCGGACTGGGCTGCGTGTTGTGTTCTTGAGCAAGACACTTTATTTCACGTTGCTCCAGTTCACTCAGCTGTAGAAATGAGTTGCGACGTCACAGGTGCCAAGCTGTATCGGCCCATGCCTTTCCCTTGGACAACATCGGTGACGTGGAGAGGGGAGGCCGGTATGCATGGGCGACTGCTGGTCTTCCATAAAAAACAACCTTGCCCAGACTTGTGCCTCAGAGGGTAACTCTCTAGGTGCAAACCCATGGTCAGTGTCTGACCGAAGGGTGTCACCACCATATATATATATATATATATATATATATATATATATATATATATATATATATATATATATATATATACATACACTCAGACACACACGTACATACATCTATCTACATAACAGCCCAGTAACTATTCTACTCCACCTTTGTTAACTGGATATGGAGGTATAATATTTACTATGTATATTTCTTATTTAGTATTGGGAGATTTCATTTCTGAGGATGTACTCCTGTATTTTGCTGAGTGTTGGGTCCTTCGGGTGCTTGGGTAGGATGCCTGATGTCAAGTTGACCCAGGTTGCCTTCATGTTAGTCCTTGGCTTGTTGGTAATGTACGGTGGACTATTTTTATGTCGTCATATTGTCTCAAATGTTCATTCCGTCGTTCCGCAACGCTCCTTGGTGTCTCCCCTATGTATGTCATGTTCATGTTTTTACAAGCAAATTCTATGCATCTTAGACTGTAAACTACTTTTCTTGTTCTACAGTTAATGCCAGGGTTAGTCTTACATACCATGCAGTTATCATTGGTGCATATGGTATTCTCAAAGGGGTGCGTCCTACATAGTTGTGATCTGATGGAGTTTCCTCGATGTTCAACAATCTTAAAGTTGAGTTTGGTCTCCTTCAGAGCTTTTTTCTGAATATACGGCTTAGTTCTCCATGGGTTGTGGTCTCTACAAACATCACTCGTTGATATTTATCGGTTTTATACCACGTGTTCACCCTCCTCGCTTTATCACAATTTCTTTGTATCCTATTCCAGTCTTTCTATATCTAGGGCAGGTACTACTGGTATCATTACGTATAATGTTAGCTAAATTCTTTCTAGCACCCCTGTATACTCGAACCCCATCTATCTGATCATATCCAGAGAACTGCATGTGGTGAGATGCAGCTCAAAATGATTGTCTGTATAAAAAGCAAAATGTTTTAGCTGCGGGTGTATAAGATATATAAAATCTCACTGCAGAAAAAATAAATAGTTTTTCAGCAGGAAATGATATAACTACAACAAACAGAAAATTCGTGAACGAGAGAATTGAAACCATCAATGTCAGACTGCAATTTCACGCGGGAAGTAACATCACAATCATAAATGTGAAAACATAGGAACAAATGGGTAAACCAAAATTATGTAGTACAAACAAAATAGTTTGTGGCGTTAAAGAAGAAAAGTATATTTAACGGGCGAATGCGTCCGTAATATAATGTTCAAAGGTCGAATAAAAAAAATTGAATGTTTATGTATTAAAAATTCCATGAATTTATTTGGCACCGAATGTATGGAGAAATTTAATTTATAGTATACACCCATAAGCGTTTCGTACAATAATGTAAACTTGAGGTCGATGAACTGGTCAATAAAGAACTAGAGAGGCTGGAAATACTGAATATAATTGAAAAGATTAACCCCGCAGGCTGGGCGGCACCGGCAGAATGCGTAAAATAAAAAAAAAATAAGACACTAAGAGTGTGCGCAGACTTCTCAACCGGATTAAATGACCAGCAGAATTAATGTTTGCCAGAAAGGTGAAATCAGTATTTGATAAACTGTTACCAGTGAAGAAAAAAATACGTGCTAGGAAAGACATATAAAATTTCTTTAGTATCGGTGATAAAATATATGCAAGAATGTACAAAAAGGGCAAGCAATACTGATAAGACGGGGAAATTGTAACATATATAGGAAGAATGATGGATGCTTTAAGAAACAGAAATGGAATGGAAAGGGGACATAGAAATCAGTTTAAGGAAAGAGTCATAGAAAAGGAGCGAACAAAAGTAGAAATACCGATTCACTGGCTATATGACACTTTTCAGGTTCCAACACAGTTACAAGAATTCGAAACCACACTACAAAAAGAAAAAGAAGAATACTGAATACCTAAACGTAAACCCTAAGAAGAAAAGATATTGAGTATATATATAAAAAAAAATTAAGAGGTGGAGAGAATAAAAGAAATTGATTTCTTTTTTTTTCTCTCTATTTTCAGCTCAGAGCTGCGGCCATGTTGATGCATCGACGCTTTGTTAAATAAAATTATTACAAAAGGAGATGTTATATAGTGAAATGGTATACCCCTCCCGGTAAAAAAAAAGTGTTACGAGAGTGCTAGTATAAATAGATCAGTAGCCGGCCGTCAAGGGAGGGTAGAGAGTCGAAGACGTGAGAGTTGACAGTTCTACTTGGTGACTTGTGGAGCGTTCCGTGTTAGTAGACAGAAGTTAGTGTATTCTGGTACGAAGAGATACAACGGTATCCGATGACTAGTAGCTATTGTGGCTGCGAGCGTAAAACAGCAAATATAGTACAACGGCAGTCACATATCTCCGTCAGTGGGAGAAAGCTGCTTAACAACAGAGAAAGAGAGAGAGAGAAAGAGGAAGAGAGAGATGGAGGGAATGCCTTCACAACAATAACTAAAACATAGTTGACATCTTCAGCAAACAACTGTGTAGCAACTGACGATACAAATACAATAGAAACCATCTCAAATAAACCTTCCCCGCTTTTTTTCTCTTTCTTTCTTTGTTACTTAATTATGTTCTCGTTCTCTGTTTGCCTCCAGCCCTGTTTTCTGTTGTTCTTGTCTTTCATTCTCTCGATCTTCTTTCTTTTTTCTCTTTTTGCCCCTTCTAATCAAACCTCCAAATATTCACACGCATCCATGCAGACAAATACATAGTATGTATCCACGCACATAGTATATACACACTCCTATAGGTAACAAAAAGAACATTATTTTCCAGATCTATATAAACGCCTTAAATTTTCTGTAAAATTTAGGACTAGAATACTTCTGGCTATAAGACTACATCATCAAGGCTAAGCGTAAGGCATGTGATCACATCTTCGTCATAGCTGCCTGATAACAATTGACATTGGTATAAAACATTGCTTTCATAATGATTTCACAAATAATTTCGGAGTGTAACAACGGAAAACCAAGAATGCATAACGCACATACCATGTTTTCTAATTGAACAAACTAGTTACACTGTGTGTGTCTGTATGTGTGTGTGTGTGTGTGTTTGAGAGAGAGAGAGAGAGAGAGAGAGAGAGAGAGAGAGAGACATACAGACAGACAGAGTGAGGGAAGAAGATATTTAATCATTATATTCTCGTGAGCATTTTCGGTACGACGGAAACGTACCAAAAAGCCAAAATGTGTGATGCTCGAATGCAGGTATACATATTTATGTCTGTTAAAATTTATCATGCAGTATGATATTTTTTCATTTGAATATGGAGAGTATAATTGCACAGTATTTTGCATTCATGCTATTTCAAGAGAGTTCATATATTGGACAATTTGAAAGTTTGTAAAGAATTAATAAAAGTAATGTCTCAAAAATATTAATGAAAATAATTCAAATATATTAGAAACCTATTAGAATATAATTAAGTAATATTCCTTAAGTTCAACTAAGACAGAGGAAAATATTATTCGAAATAATTAAATTAGCAAACCTAAATTAGGTGCAATCAATCTTTTGATTAAAGTATGCG
>NC_043009.1:14668721-14831221 GCF_006345805.1 Octopus sinensis | reverse complement strand
CCTTACGCAGTCGAACTCTTTCAAAATTTTGATCATCGACATATTTTCCAAAGAAATACTGCAAAACAAGAACCAACTGGCATGTACGAGAAGGTCATATATGGACCTGGCCCTATCCGTTCTGACGATCCCTAAAGCGAACGAACTTTTCATGGCGATGGTGAATGTCATTTATAATGGTTCCCTCCATTATCCTTAAAATATTAGAAATAAGAACGATAGGACCACACTTGTTTTCCACCATTATTTTATATCATTTTAAAGACATTATTATGTCTTTTTTTGTTTTGGCATTGCACATATCGAAGTGTTGCTTCAAATATGTTCCCGAAGAGTGTCAGTATACAAATAAATATATGTGGCGTAGTACTCGTGTGTGATAGAAAGGATATCTTCAGGACCGGTAATTATGTTTGTTTCAAGCAGCTCCAGTTACATCGTATTTGTATATAAGGGAAGTAGTTTGTTTCAATGGAAGGTGGTGCGCTGATGTGACGTAGACAAGGTTATGTAATGTACAGTATGAAAGATAAGAAAGATATTGATAATCAGCTAATTAGCTTCTTCGTATCCGACTTCGATATTACTTGTATTTTTGTATTGTAAACTTTCTACATATTCAAAAGGGTAATTCAATTATTGCAAAGGAGAATAATAATTCTTTTAATTATAGAAACACAATTATGAGACAAATGAAATAATTTACAAAATAATTTATCATGGTGTGCAAATTATATATTTAGGTGTTAGGAATAATTTCTATTATGCTATTAATTACTCTTACTGGGTTAAGAAAACAGTATAACTTGTCGAGGAGTTTAAAGTAACTTGATGCAGTAAGTACAGTTTTAAAGTCATTCTGAAGGATATTTCGTCAGGTTATTCAATAAAACACTAACTCTTCTAATCATTTTAGTTGGTGTCCTTTGCATTCTTCCCACTCTGTTGCTACCAATACGTTGCTCAGAAAAGTTTCTTAGCCAGTCGTTTCTAGGGTAAGTGCTATATATTGAATTTCATTTAACTAGTTATTGTTCAGACCTTTTAACATGCTGGTTAACAAATCTTTGAGCAATAGAAATTAAGGTTAATTAAAAACTAAGTGCAAACTTTGATTTAGTGGACGTAATCACAAAAAGAAAATTGATACCTTGGAGTTAACAACATTCTGGTATGATATGGATGAGATTATTAACTTCTAGTCGTAGGAATGGTATTTAATATTCCATTCTGACCAGAGTGTAATTAAAATCATCAATCTAATATATTAGTTTGTATCATTATATTTTGGCAAAATTGCTTACGGGGGTACCTAAAAGTTACTGGAAACGTTCTCTTTGGGACAAATCCGTATCCGTTGTAGTCAAAAGTTTCACTGCGAGAAGTCACGTGATACGACCCTCAGGGATCAGTGTGTCGACTGACGTTTCTTCGTGATGTTTTTCGGTTATATGGTTTGTCTTTGTTTGCAATGGTTTTCCCCTGTTCGTCGATTTTTGAGATGGCTGAAAAGAAGGAACAGCATGCTTCCGTGAAATTCTGTTTTTTCTGCAGGAAAACGGCAGTCGAAACAGTTATCTTGCTTCATACAACTTACATGAAATAATCTTCGAGGAGCGTCACCGAACAATTGACGAAATTGTCAATATGACTGGTGTGTTTCCGGAGCTCTTGCTAACGATTTCTTGGCGAGGAATTGCGAATGAAAGAGATACAGCTAAATTTGTGCCTCGCTTGCTCATGGAAGATCAAAAGTAGTCACGACTGAATGTGTGTCGTAATCTGAAAGAACAGTTGGAAGTTGATCCGGACCTCTTTTCAAAGCTCATCACTAGTGATGAAAGCTGCTGTTATGAAATTTGCTGATGTCGAAGATGTGGAGGCAAACACGGAGGAGGCGTTCAAAGGCATCATTTTGCAAGAATTCCAGCACTGCTTCGAATAGTGCGTTGCTCGAATTGGAGAATAATTTGAAGGCGATAAAAGTATAAATGTTACAATAAGGAAACTAATCATATCCAGAAAAAAAGAACATGAAATTTGCTCAACCTTAGTAAAATCGAATCTAAACACTATGCGTTGTGCAGTCATTTATCACCATTTACAAATTCACTGTCACTAAATTTAGTCATACTTTAGTTTGCAAATTTAATATTTCTTTACTATGCCTACGTTTAAATAAATATCTCAATATGTTTCTTATTACATAATTTTATACACGATGATGTAAGTTGCATGTTTATACGCATAAACAGACGAATATTAAAATATTATTTCGTTCTTTACTAATTACTGAGAATTTATACATTTGTGGTTGTCTGTTGCACAAAGCGTTTTAATATACATATCACCACTTATCAGTCAGGTTTTGTTATTCTATATTTGTTAATATTATGAAATTTATTTAACTTTATCTAGTGCTTCAAAAGAACTTTTCCAAAAACTGCAACTGTGACGTACGATCTATATAAATTTTGAGTTGAATATGCAAGATCAAATCGAAAGAGTTAGAGCAGAAATGATTCATCTCAAGAAATTTTGAACGAATCTGTATCTAATCCTTTTATGATTAAGGATGTCGGTAACCTTATCTAGTTCATATTTGCTTTGTCATCCCTTCATTTTTTAATCCTCGTCAATACCAAAAAGACGTTCATTATTTTATATTTTACATTTTACACCGTTGGGAAAAAATTTAAGTGCTTCTCATGCAAAGCATTTTTCCTTGCCCACGCCAATTGAAATTTTGTTCATATCTAATGATACCTTCTACTTCTCTCAGAGATTTGACAGCAGCCTTACTAGAACTCGACCTTAAATTTTTTAGTTGAACGAAGCGACTTAGGTACTTATAATTTTTTTATATCAGGTACTTATTCTATCTATCCCATTGATCAGACCGTTTGGTTACATGGACGTAAAGAAACCAATAACCTTTGTCAAGCGGTAATGTAATACACACGCAGAAAACACACCCATGGATGTTTATGTGTGTGTGTGGTGCGTTTGTTTCAGTTTCCGTCTAGCAAATCCACTCACAGGCTTTTGGTCAACCCGGGATTATGGCCGAAAAGATTCGAACAATGTGTTACGTAGTAAGTCTGAACCCAGTACTCTTCCGTTGGGAAACAAGCTTCGTAACACACAACCACATCTTTTTTAACGGAAACCAATAAAAGGAGATTTTTATACGTTTAATGTTTTAGCAGTGTATTAAGTCCCTATAACTAGACGTGTGCAGCATGTGGAAAACAAACAAGACATTGGTATGTAAGAGTATACACACACACACACATATATACATACATATACATACGTATATAGTCATGTGTATATATATATATATATATGTATATATATACACTTATATATATATATATATATATATAATATATATATATATATATAATATATATGCATGTATTTATGTATATATATATATATATATGTTTGTGTCTGTATGTAATATGTAATCAGTAATTACACGAAATACCTCAAAAGAAATTTCGAAATTAAATATTTGGAAGACTTCTCGCTATTTATCACTTGACTGCTTATCTTATTAATAGCATGCTCTCAGTATTTTCTCAGGCTATTAGCAATTTCGGTAAATATATCTATTATCTGATAGAAGTCATTTTAATATGTTAGCGAACTTCTGAAAAATAAAAACAACAAATAATCAGTCTTCAAAAATAATCGTGATTGTCTGGAAAGTTTATGGGTCTCCCATTTTCTGCGTAGCATTGTCATTACTACCGCAATGCATTTTTGGCCTTGCTTTATTTTGTTTTTCTTTCCTCTTTCTGCTCATTTCAAATATATAATAGAATTTTATGGTTGTTTGCTTTTGTTGATATATTGTTTTCGTTTGATTTTTGTTCAAGTGGGAATTTAGTGAAGCGACAGCAATTATGTACAGTGGTAAAATTGATTTGAAATTCTAATTGTTTGAAGACAGCCAAATAAATAATATTCAATCAAAGACGAGTGTTGATGGAATAATTTTAGTGTGTCCTACCGATTGGTTAAGTAATTAATATTCTATAAAAATCTCCTTTTTTATTTGCTCTAAAAAATGTTAATCGGATAAAATACCCAATGGAGCCTTGTAATTTTAGTGGTTGCAGCATTGTTTATGCATTAGTATTTTTATGAAACTTAAATGGCTATTTAAGTTTTCAAAATATTATTTATAAATCATATACTCGTAGAATGTTATACTGACTACGAAAATAAAGTCCGAAATTTTAACTGAGAGCAAATATAAATCGTTGAAAATGAATACAATAAACGCAGATCCAGTACCCAGTGTGCAAATATGAATTCCAACAAGAGAGACCTGTCTCTAGTTTTCAGTTAGCATCTCTTTTCCGGTGTCTGTGGTTGAAGAAGAGATAAACACTCCGACATGCACGTGCTACATTCTACTTAGGTCCCCTTATGATCTGGCACGGTGTATTTAAACTTGTTTGTCTAAAGCGATAAATTTTTTCCATGA
The DNA here is from genome assembly GCF_006345805.1 of Octopus sinensis. Taxonomy (NCBI): domain Eukaryota; kingdom Metazoa; phylum Mollusca; class Cephalopoda; order Octopoda; family Octopodidae; genus Octopus; species Octopus sinensis. Next base: position 14,826,720 of record NC_043009.1, on the reverse strand, counting down.
CAAAATAGAGTGAATGGTTTTCTAACGAGTCTAAATATGCCTGAAGCATATTATGAACTGGTAACAAGATTGTATTCACGCACATCATTGCTTAGCGCTCTCACGTTGTAATATCATATTTTTATAACTCTGTGATTATATTTATGTATTCGCTTGTATCCAAAACTGTAACAAAATTGTTGTAACTTTAAATACCTTTAACCTTTAACTTCCAGCAATGTAGACACAATCTGTGCCTGTTAGTAAATCGTGAATTTTGATGTTACCAGGTGTGTTATCTTTTACCTATATCTTCAGTTGTTTTATCTCACTAATGGACATTTCGAAGAAATCAAAGCCCGAACGATGAAGTCTCCGAGCTGTTCGCTCTTCCGAACATTGATAAGAATTGTTCCGCAATCACTGTATGTAAGTATATTTTTTTTATAAAAGCGTAGCAGGGACTGTAATGTCTGAAGGAGACGACAGAATACATTTGATCATAAATTTGAACCATGAATATATGTTCGTAAAGTAGAACATTAACAAGAAATGAAACGTATCCCGAAAAATGTATCAAAAACAGTCAGTATCTCAGAGAAAGTCGTTTAATCTGAAACCATATTTTGCATTCTCTGTTCTCTAAATGTCAATTTCATCCTGATAACTTAGAGATCTATAAAAATGACTATAATAACACTAGTTTACTGAGAAATTGAGGCAAACATAAAAACAGTTGTTCAAGCCTAATTTTGGGATGCTGATATCAGATACAAAAGCAGTTTTCACTCATCACCTCTAGCTTTTGCTATATTATGATTATGCGATAATTCACGTAACCATATATATATATATATATATATATATATGATCAATTTTTATTTTGTTTTCTAGATTTTTATAATACATATCATAAATATCTCTACAGTGGCTTCAGGCACTTCAAAACGTTGAGGATGCCTCAACCAGGCAATTTCCTTCTGCTATGTGGGGGGGGGATTTCACTACAATTGTTCAGAACGAACAATTACTTCCCTCCTGAGGACTACTCACTTTCATTCTTTTGACTTTAAAATTGGAGATCAGTAGAAATCCTTGGCTCCATATATCTGTTGAAAATCCTGCTAAAATGGACTACCTGCATGGTTTAACAGCAAGAAAGCAGCCTTCCACTTTCCTGTTTGGGGAGAAGCACGAAGCGACGTAGATGATTGTTATTTTTGTCTAACAAATATAAAGGTTTCAATGCTTCTTCTAGGAAAAAGATCAAACATCCGGACCTTCCCTCAGTTATGAGACCTGTTCCCCACTCAGATAATCACCCTGAATAGTGGAGTCTCTGCGGAGACCTCAAAGACACTGGGCTCCTTATGAGTATGCAAGCAGGCTTCACAAATTATTGTTGCTTTCTCTGTATCTGGGACAGTCGGGCTGTGTCGAAGTACTACAAGCAGAAGGACTGGGGATCTAGGGGCACTTTCATGTCTGGTGAACACAGTGTCCAAGAAAATCATCCGGCGGACATGAAGAAAGGCCTTCTCCCTCCACTTCATATCAAGGTTGGTTTAATGGAGAATTTTCTTGAAAGCCATGGGCAAGAATGACGCTACCTTCCACCACTTTGTTGCCAGCTCTCAGCTCTGCTAATCCCAAAGAGAATATCTTCGTCGGACCTCAGATTCGAGAAGTGCTGAAGGATAAGGAATTTGAGAAGCATGGGTTCCATGGGTAATGGATTACCAAGTGTGTATCGAGAAGTTGCTGTCTTATGAGGATATTGGATACCGAATATCACTCAAAATGCACTTTCTCCACTCCCACCTCAACTTCTTCTCTCCGAAGCTCGGAACAGTGAGTGATGAGCATGAGGAAATATTGCACTAAGATGGAGAGCAAGTACCAAGGCATGTGGAACTCCAGCATGATGAGGGACTTTTGCTGGATGATCTTGCGGGACATCCTGGGAGGCAAAGTACACAAGATCATCCAAACAATATCACTTCTAACTTTCTGCTGAACTATGTTTTGTGTGTTATTTTATTTAGTTCCATCAATGTTCTGTATCTATGCTGTATTCTTTCTGTAATATGCCTTTTTAACAGATGAAATAAACACATTATATTTTGAATTTATATGCAGTATAATTATAATGTGGCATGTGATAGCAACACACTAGAGCTGATAGACCAAAACTGTTCAGACAATTGAATTCACTGCATCACATTTAGTAAAAATCACCTATTCACATCCTTGACTCAGAGCAAAAAAAAGCTTTTGTAAACCAGTGTAATATGAGGTTTCAAGGTTTGACACAAGGTCAATAATTTTGTATGAGGGAATAATTCGATTACATTGACCCCAATGTTCAAAAGGAAGGACGAATAAGTATGACAATATTCATAACTATAAACATACTCAACTTAAGTGAGATTTAGTCCGAAGTTCTACAATCGAAACGTTCCTGACTGCTGAATCAGCAGATAAGTATTGTATCAAGGAACAAAGACAGTATGCTCTCTATATTATTGACAATGTTGTGTTGAAATGAGTGCAGAGGCAGCTGAAATAATTTAATGGCTTCAGTAAGAGATTTACCTTCTCCAATTTATTTCTATCTTTTAACACCGGGATTTTTTTCATTTATGAAGATGAGTTTTCTGTAATAATCATCTGAATTGTAACCTTTCAATATTGCAATAAAGGTAAAATTATTTCTATATATGTATCATAATGTCTCTTGTAGATTCCAGTTTTTTTCTTCGAGTCAATGTACTGTTTCTATCCTTTCCTATAAGTTTCTGCAAGTAAAATTGTTGTCATCCCTCCTTCCCTACCACCTTGTTGTCTCAAGAAATGACATGCTTCATTACATCCTCAATTACAATAAATAGGCCGAAACTTAATCTTTGTGAAGTGCAGAATATTAGTTTAGATAGAAATACACCTAGAATTAACGATATATAATAATGAGCAGCTCCTTCCTTCCGCATGATAGCTTATGTTGCTTCGGATTCCATTCAATAAACGATTTCTTAGGAAATTAAACAGCTGAAAATTAATAATTAATTTGTAATCTCTACTGAACCTTCGATGATCTTATTCACTATCCATGCATTGAGATTGTATATACAAATGCACACATGCAAATACACACACACACACACACACACACACACGTATATATATATGTATAAATGTGGTTATATCTCTCTCAGTATATACTCATATATTTAAATACGTACATATACATACATATACATACATGCAAATAAATGCATAAATACATACACATAAATACATACATACATGCGTGCATACATACATACACACAGGCACACACTCATATATATATGCGTGTGTTTGCGCGCACGCGCACGTGTGCGTGTGTCTGTGAGTATAAGCATCACAAAATCTGCTACTGGATCACAACTGTCCGACGAACAGGAACGTGAAACTGCGTGGCAGTTTTTCTGTGATGTTTTTGCAGCTTTAATAATAAAGCATATTTCGGAACTATTTTTCGCATCTTCTTTTACATTTATGTGCTTGCTCTGGAATATATATATATATATATATATATATTATATATATATATATACATGTATGTGTGTGAATGTATATGTGTATGTGTGGATATATATATATATATATATTACATATATATATATTATGTGAAATAGAAAGATGAATAATCTTGTAGTAGATTAATCAAAAGTTTAACCGATACCTTAGTAGCAAAAATCACAGCAGTAAACAGCACGGTTGGAGGTACAACCATCTGGCGTTGCAACCGTGCGTTGGTGCGGATAATTGAAATTAAAACATTATTGGTGAATTGAAGAAATGGAGCTGAACGCAGATTGAACAGAAATCGTTTTATTTCATTCTACACGTGTTTCGAAAGGCACAAATTACCAAAATCCGATTGAATAATGGGACCATATTGTGTCTTTCTCTTCAGGAAGAAAAAAGGAAATCCGTTGGAAAAACAAAAACAGAACAGAGGCGGAGCAAAAAACAAATCGAACTGTGCTCCTAAGAGCCCATGGCGATCCCATTATTCAATCGGATTTTGGTAATTTGTGCCTTTCGAAACACGTGTAGAATGAAATAAAACGATTTCTGTTCAATCTGCGTTCAGCTCCATTTCTTCAATTCACCAATAATGTATATATATATATATATATATATATATATATATATATACGCGTATATTTTACTGTGTGCACGTCATATGTTAGTTTCTAAAATGCATCACCTCTTATGCTGTCATACGATATGAACGTATATATTAATGCTTGGGTGCTCATAAATTTGAATATGCAAACGAAAACAAATGCAGTTTGCTATATTCATATCTTTACATGTATGATCAGCGTACCTGATTAAAGCAGAATAACTTCACAAACGTCAAAATCGAAATTTGAATAACTTTTTATGCATACACAGATAGTTACACTCAGTTCTCACTTCATTACTGATTCATTTGGACTAAAATTTCTTGAACCCGCAAATATGAGATGTTCACTTATATGCAAAATACTTTTGAAGTTAAACGGCTTCCGATGGTCCTGCAAACATATGGGAAGTCCTCAAGCAAGTGTTTTTATATCCTCTATCAATTCGAAGCTGTACAAATATGATCAGAGTTCAAAATAATGAAACCTATTAAAACAATAGCATTTTATGGACCCAGTGTGTACAAACTTTAGTCCGAAAGTTTAAGAAAAATGTAGAATATATACCTATTCCTTTACAACCCACAAGGACAAACAAACGGATTAAGTCGATTATATCGACTCCAGTGCGAAACTGGTACTTATTTGATCGAACCCGAAAGGATGAATGGCAAAGTCGACCTCGGCGGAATTTGAACTCAGAATGTAGCGGCAGACGAAATACCTATTTCTTTACTACCCACAAGGGGCTAAACACAGAGAGGACAAACAAGGACAGACAAACGGATTAAGTCGATTATAGCGACCTCAGTGCGTAACTGGTACTTATTTAATCGACCCCGAAAGGATGAAAGGCAAATTTGACCTCGGCGGAATTTGAACTCAGAACGTAACCACAGACGTAATGCTACTAAATATTTCGCCCGGCGTGCAAACGATTCTGCCAGCTCATCGCATGTAGAATATATATATACCACAACCTGAAGAATTGTGCATGACTTTTCGTACAAAATAGAATATTTGATTGTTTGTATGCGGAGGAGACTACATAGTAAAATAAAGCATTTGGTGCCGTACAATACAGCAATATCAAACAATGCGTACAGAAGATTTTATGGTAGATGTATAGTGCAAGAGAAGGTAAAAACTTTGAAGAAACTTGCGAGTGTGTTGAAAGATATTCTGAAATAATTCTGAAATTATCGTGATATTGTGTGAATCGCAATTGAAAGCATTCTAATAGAGGACCATGTTGTAATACGTAGGCTTGGCTTGTCTTCCTCATTCAGTAACAAAAGACGTTCTGTGTTCTGATGGCATGTTCACAGCAAATATTTCAAGCTATCAGCGAGATAGTAATTTATAGAAACGCTATATTGGTCATAAGCTGACCAATATACTTTCGTAGAAGTTGACCAAATGCGATAGTTTTCGATTGGATTTTTTTGGATATCGCGCTTTGACACTTCTTTCTCTGATGATTGTACAATGGTGAAAAAACATCAATGTTAATTTATTGGGGCATTTGGGCAAGTCTATGTCTGTATTATCAAACAATGGTTTTAAAAAATCCAAAACTCTGCAAATATCCGCTACACATCGTTCATGGGTCAAAACGTAACTCAACCTGGTAGTTACTTCTTTGGATAGTCAGTTGTCAGTTTACCTGGAAAGAAAATGCAGTTTTTAATAAGATGAGTTGAAATTGAAATTATTGTATGGACCATTCCATCATAGTCAGCCTATGAACTTTTCAGCCCATCCTTGTATGTATGGGCCGTGGGCTATGGCCTGAATTTTAAATGCAGCGTGAAAAAGCTGTCTGACATTACATGAAAATATCACTCTGTTATATGTGCTAATTGCTCGCCGCTACCTCTGTCGCTAACGAACAGAGTTTAAATCTATCTATGCTATGAAGTAGAAAAAAAAAACAAGCCTTCATCAGACGTCTACATACTAATTCGATTATCCGATCATAGCATAATAAAAGGTGACCTCGGTCATCACTATACAGTGCAATCGCCATTCAATAGCCTCTACGTTTCACTATGTTCTCTAATTCAGTCGAGCTCCAAAATCCTAAGTACTTAAAACAATTTTCTTAAATTCAGACACTTTTATGTTAACTACCCATAATGAATCTCGCAGTGAATTCTTTCACTTTACTCACGAAAGCAAAACTAGAATCCAATTCGCTACGAGGTTAACCTTATGATGTACTATATTATTACGAGCAAAGTATACTGAGTACGAGCGATAATCTGGGTAAATACTATTACTGGCAGTGGTGTTCTATTACAATTCATAGCGTTAGTGAACTGAGTAGTGGCCTGGTTTTAATAACCAGCGTGTTTGGTAATTCTTTGACGAGCTGTTCGCTCTATCGTGTATATATGTTTACCATGGCTTATCAGTTTCGGTTGGAATGTTACGTGTGAGAGGTATTTGGATGGTGGAGTTTCTTTTATCGTGTGCAATATAGGATATGATTTGGTGGCTGAATCTGCATTGTAATTCGGCGAGGGGATGCACTGATTAGTAATATCAAGGGGTAAACTATCTAGAACTTTCTGGAAAAATGTCAATAGAATTTCTTGGGGTGCGGTGGTGGTGTTAGTCCTTCTAAAAATGTTCTGTGTTGGAGAAGTTACGATTCTACCAAGCTTTCAGCTTGTAAATATCTAATTGTATTATTGTTGTATCTAATTGTGTTATGGTTATATCCAACAGTATTATTGTGTTATCCAATTGCATTATTTAGTTGCCTCATTTATATGTTTTCTGTGTGTAACTAGGATTATTTTGTCGAAAGTAAGTCCTTCAGTTCTGAAGAAATATTTCTTCTTTAAAGAACATCTGTCTAGTTAAATAAATATACAATATGTGAATAGAATATTGCTGGGGGAGGTAGCCATTTGTGGTATATAGGTGTTTGGAAAAGGTCATACATAGGGAAGGTGTATTATGTTAGGACTACTCTATGCTTCTATGTATGCTTTCAACAGAGCCAGTTTGCTTGTAGCGTTTATATTCTAATTTCTTTGTTAATTCCACAAAGTTTTGATTTCACAGAAGCAATATATGACAGAGTGAGGTTGTTTAGTACCATAAGATCTTTTCTATCCAATCAAGTATTATTACCCACAAAGTGTTATTATTGAAGATTTTTGCTTTTCATTGAAATAATTTGAGCAATATTATATATCGCCTTGGTAATGCATTTATTTAACAAATCCTTGTAAGCATTATATTTCATTGCAGAAATATGCCTTATTTTATTAGCTATTCACAAAAAACGTTTTCCGATGTGCTATTTCTCAATTTCTCTTTACTATTGATGCTATTGTGTGATTTTGGGATTTTACTTCCTTTTCCATTTGAAAATGCCTTTCTAAAAGGTTCTAGTATTTTATTTCCTGGTGGGAAGTTTCTTATCGCAATGTCATATCTGAAAATAAAGTACAGAAACCTATAAACCTTAAGGTCGTTTACTTCATGATTTCTATACAAGCAGAATATTTTGCATCTTAGTTTATTGATTACATTGTTCTATCCATAATACCTTTTATAAACTCTTTAAATGAAGGAAAGGACTCAGCTCAAAGAAGAACTTAACTAAATGTGATTAAATAATTTGAAAAGAGGTTAAACAAAACAAATATAAAGAAAGTAGAAATTTTATTCAATATTTTTATGACTGCCAATTTCTGTATCTATCGGTTGAACTGAATATGATATGAATCTACTTTCATAATGATGGTCAAATCAAATTTGTCTGAAATATACCCAAGACCTATAAATATTTATACCTATGTAAAGAGCATCCGAAGGCGTTCTTCATTTTAAACGACCTGTCTGGAGACTGTCCAATATTATTTGTCTACTTCTGCTTACAATTATTTCTTTCATTTAATTATACCTCAAAATCTTTAAAGATTATATAATATATTCAATTATGCAATACATTTTAAATTATATAAGAATCAGTCTCAAGACATGAAACGGTGATTTTGTCCATGGCTATTCCTGTATGAACTATGAATTCATAGCTTTGCAAAAGCCTCTTGAAACTTAACACTCACAACTGAAATATATATATGGGAATGCTATGCTGTATCAGGGAAGTTTCAAAAGATTAATCAAATAGGTGTTTCCTGCTGCCGCTCTGTCTGAAATTGGGCAAGTTACCTATGAAGAAAATACGGAATTTAATCATTTTGCCGCAGCTGAAATACGAAACCATATTTAAGATACGTGGTTCATTTAAACTGATTTGGTGTTATGAATTATATAAATGTTAATATAAAAACAATGTATGCTATCACATGGGATACATGGATTTTCGATAATCCTTCTTCGCAACCTTTTGTAATTTTACTAAATATAGCAAAGAATAAGGTAATATTTGCATGAATCTAGAAATATATCGTCCCAAATATTTCACAAATATTCCTCACATATCTGTTTTCTAAAGTGTTATATATTGAAACGCCACTTTAATGTCAAGTCTGCTACGGTTTCAAGCGAAGGATTTACTCAGAGATATGGAAATTGATATTGTATTCTCAGAGGAAATTTGCAATCATTTATACTGGAAGATTCCAAAAATACGACATTAATTCACTGCAAAACATTGCACTTTATATGTTCCTATTTTGATTAAATTGTAATAGAAAAACACTCATTTGGATTGATTTGAAAGGGTATTTGCATGAATGCATCTACAAGTTTTACAGCTTCAAAATCTAATTGAACTAATGGATGAATATTATATCAGAACTATTGATAATAGCAAATCATATTTCAACGTTACCCAATGAATGGAAAAAGGAGTTTTCCATTTTGTTTCCTTTCCATTCTTCTTTTTTACATACAAACATGAAAGTCTCAATGCTATTTCCCAATATAATTATCTATACTTTTCTTATGTTTCTGTACATTATCTTTTGCAAATAAATGACTTGCAGTATAATTTAAAACTGTATATGTTTCAGTACACATGTTTTAAAGAGCAATTGTACAGATTACAGTAAAACAGGAACATATGATATAAAAACTTTGAAACCGATGCATGTGTGTGTAACACCTATAATTGTGTAACACATATAATTCAAAGCAGAGGCAATAAAATATACAGTGACTCCTTATACACTTCAGAAATGTTTACCACTGATATGAATAAGACAAATTTGTCGCCAACTCCCTCGTACAATGAACTGAGGTGTTGCAGACAGATGCCTTCATACAAACTTGTGAAGATCGATTGAAAGTTTTCATTTCAGGATGAAGAGATTTAGGATCGCTGTTTATGAGAGGGTAAATAAAACTGAAATGTAAACGCGAATCAAGTTGGATATACATCTAAATAGATCGAAATAGCTGTAAATCATTAGAAAACTAAATATATAACTCTTTTACTCGACGCCACTCTACTCTGTACACATTAGTGATCAATACTCCAATTTGACGACAGATATTTTAAATATTGTCCCGAGTCAAAAGCTTTGCAATACTTTGGTGACGTATTTGATTTATTCGTAAAGTTACAACAAAAGCGGCCTAACATTCAAAGTAGATATCGTTATGTTACGTCATCTAATGCCACCTTTCTACGAGTTTTTTTTCCCATCGCTTATACCAATTCTTGCCCTTCAAAATAAGGAACTTCTTCATTAAAGTTGCCATCTGCTCATTATTGATCAAGTGTCACGAGCGCAGGAAGTGAGTCATACATCGAAATAATGGTCCGAGAGAGCTTGTCCGGAAAATATGATGGGTTTGCAACGGTCCGATTCCCTCAAGATACTGGAGTTTATCCCGGATCTTTTGACCGATATGAAGACCTGAATGGTCCTGTTGTGGGAGTGCTCGCTTTTAGTTAATCAATTCCAGTATTTTTGCCACACAAATACATACATACGCTGGTTTGGGAACCTAGCTGTTCTTTCTAGCGTGAGGAATTCCATGTGTGGATTCCTCTTATGTGTTTAAATGTACACTGTATTTTATGAGTAATACATAGTCTTTGGACTAAATTTTTACACGCTAGGCCACTGGAAGTGAACATTTCTATTAATTTCTATTTCCCTTCGATATGATTAAGTATTGTAAGTTTTTGGATAATTTCAAAAGTTGGCATTTTTTATTGCCGACGAGAAGCTGCGCATGCGCAGTAGTTTTGTAAGAAATTAGGATGTATAAACAAGAGTCATATAATTGATTGCCTCGTGTGTATATATTTAATCTGAGGTGTACCTGTTGATTACGATTTCACCTAGCAAATTATCTTATTTCCTAAACTAAAATCAGAAACCAGTTGTTCCAGGAAGCTAGATGATAAAAGCTTCTATTTTTTCATTTCGTTCCTTTCGGGATTTTATCCCTAATATTGTGGTTTTGGAACCTAGCTACTCTTTCTAGCGTGAGGAATCCCATGAGTGGATTCTTCTGATGTGTTTAAACGTACACTGTATTATATATATATATATGTATATATATATATATATATAAAATAGAAAATTTGAAAAGTACTTGAGAAGTTTTCTGTTACTTTTGTTATATACTTCATATTTATTGTATTTCCACCACTAAGCAATATGACAGAATAAATATGATCAATGAGATCTTAAATATCACTTCCATAATTTTTTGACCAGATGAGCTCTCCTAATGCATCAAAAAGTATATATGAATTTTTTAACAAGTTATTTTAAATCCGTAGTAAGTCATTAACTATTTAAATTCGAAAAAATATTTTCGTTGAAAGCTGGAAGATAATTTCAAGCAAATATTAGGCTTAACGCGTAATAATAGATGCAATCATAGAACGAAGTATTAGCCGCTTATAATGTCTTCAAAGAGAGAGTATGTGGGCGGACAGTCGTTATTGTGTTAATACTTCACTCAGCGTTGAAATCAAATCAAAATATGTATAGCTTTAAATTGCTGTACTATGAGGAGTGTTGCAATGTTTTGTTTCCTTAGGAAATAATATTTTTTTATCTTTTTCATTTATTTTTTTCTTAGAAATAATTAATTATGGATATACACCTACACATACAATGATGACTAATACAGCCATTGATTCCTGGCCTGCTTTCTGAATCTCAGCAAGGGAATGATTACGTAAACTGGAAATGTCACTTTCCAGAAAAAAAATCTAGTACTCTCAGAAATATCTCTCATAAAATCGTATTGGATTTTCACCAGTATGTTTTTACCGTATAGTAATCAGTGACGATTGAATACCGTTCTATTTCATATGTAGTACAAAATTGCCATTTGTACATATGCAGGAGAGATTCTGTGTTCTGTACTTACAAAAGATTAGTTCACCTAATTAAATGGTAAGTAAGATTCAGAAATATATTCGGTGGGAATTGTGAAGAAGTCAAATGCAACATAAAATATATCAATATGGTTATATGAGAAAGCAGTCACGCAACCAGGCCCACATTCGCACATATACACACTCACACACCACACACACACACACACACATGCACACACATATATATATGAGTATAGATGTACGTTGGCACAAAAGAACACATACACACGAACACACATATATGTTATTATTTGATAACATGAAAATTTTGCATACACGTGCCTAATGGAGGCAGTGAAAAGTGAAAGAAATTTTTTTGATGTTAGCTTATTTTAAATGATCCACAAATAATCAATAAATATAGTGGTCGTATTCCAATGTTTCAAGGGAAGACTTCAAAGTGCTGCAATTATTATGCAGTATAATATTAAAAAGAAACAATCTAGTTACTCTCCTGCAATGAATTAAGCATTTAGATCATGGATGTTTATGGTTGCTGAAATTATTTTCTTTGAAAATGTTGAAAGCGTTTGTATAGTTCCTTCTAAAGGCCATGCACATAGTACTTTGGAAGAAAGTTTTGTACTGTACTTTTATTCAGTAGAAAGAAAAAGCAGCCTTAGTTTTTCTTACAACCATTTATATGTAAATTTTAAACGAATATTCAGTTTGTATTGTCGTGTGATATACTATCACTTTAGTCTAGAAATTCCCATTAAAAAACATTGAAAAGAATCTTATAGGCTGCAGAAACCTAGGACAACACCAGTATTGACATTGATAAGCCTTTCTGAAATTCAAGGTGCAAAGGAACTATAAGGAAGTTTATTTTAAATTACAAATTGAATGTTACTTAAATATAAAACATTTCTGGATATTTTTCGACATCTTGAGGAGTTTAGGTTATTGGCCTTCTGAAAACTTAAATTGCGTGGGCCTCTTTTGCTACATTTATATAATCACTCATATGCATATCAATGAAGAACTACGAGATATGCTTACAAGTTGGAGAATACAAACACTAGTACACACATACCATATTTCCACGGCGTTGACGACGCATCATCCTCGAGGACGTACCCAAATTTGACGACCAAAACTTTAGGAAAAAATGATAAGCATAAAAATAAACACTTCGTATCTTGTTACCTTCACAGATGCAATGAAAAAACAATCACTGTTACCTCCAGCACGCTACTCAAAAAGTTTCCCCGAATTTATTTTGGCTGTTCGTCTAACTCTCATCTGCGCTATCTCTTACGTTATGTATCCGTGAATTTATTTTGTTTTGAGTGACCTTCAGTACAGAGACGTGGTGTTGTAAGTTTACTCTCAAAGTTTACGCCTACTGTTATGCACCCACTGTGATACTAAAAGCACACTACGACAAGGATGGATTCAGAGAGGGTGATAGGGGAGATTCACCCCTTACCTATCAAGAAACAATTCAAATTTGACTGTTTTCTTTAAATATGTATGAGAGAAATCATATTTTCGTACTAGCAACAAAAAACCTTGAAGGGTTCCGCATAAAAATTATTTATTTCATTTTCTCTGAACATATTACACAGTTATTTTATCGAGCAATTGCAATGAATCAGACGTCAGACCCACCACAACCGAAAATGTCTGGATCTACTTCTGCACAACGTTACTCCAGTTCGACAATTCACCGTTCGGCCGAGCAGTGATTTTTATTTTCATGTGTTTCATCAGGAAAGTTCTTGGTTAAGAGTGTCTCAATTAATGCAAGTGGGCCAGGCTACATCTGGTGCAGTATTTTAAGATTTTGGTAGTACTGGATGTAGACGTATACAGTACATTTCTTGTTTGTTCCAGACAAAGGAAAAACTAAAGTCTAAAATAGGATAATCATTGTGAGAAATATGGAATACTATTGTATTGAAGTTACACTTTGTAAAAAATAGTACATGAACATGACATCCTAAATAGAAAAAAATCAAAATAAAATAAAGTTTACAGTAAAATCTACACAAACAAATTCTATTACGAAATTCTGCAAATACTTTGCTTGTTGCTACCATATATAGAAGTACCACACGAACATGATATCCCAAATAGAACAAAAAAAAAAAAAAGAAAACAGAAAGCATATTTTAATCTTCAGATCCTGAAAATATTTCACGTTATTGCTATTAGTAAAATTTTCGCAGACATGGCAAAACAAACGTTACAATTAAATTTCAATTGAAAAATGTGTGCAAACATTAAACATACGAGTATAGGAAAATAGTTAACATCTACTCCTCTGTTTGGTACCAATCAAACGTTAGTGACACGTCATCCGTTTTTCCGATGTGACCCAGTTCGTAGTCTGTCTTTTGTACAGATTATCAATCCGTGAATATCGATTATTATGTTATCATAATGTCAAGGTATTTTAGGTGCTATTCTTGTTTTCATTCTCATTGCCGGATCGTGCCGCTTTATAAATCTGTAATACCAGCTTGATGTGCCACCAAAATTACCTAGACCCCGTGCTGTTGCCCTCACTTTTGATTAAATAATAATCATTTTTATTAACACTGCAAGACCCAAATTTCTCTCCGCGTCTATACACCCCTTCACCTCTTGCTCCAGTTCTGGCCACTTAGCTGCAGTCTGATCCAGGTTTCGCTTAAATCTTTATGCAGGCTTCAACGTTTCCTCGTGTTTCTTCCAGTAGCGGACAATTTTCTCAATTGGCGGTGCTCCAAAATACCTCTACAGCTCTCTGTCCATGCTGATTAGCATATTCAATCATTTGTAGCTTGTAGCCAATTGTGTAAGAAATCTTCTCTTTGAAGTTACCATAATAATTGTTGTACCAAATCTTTTAAGTAAAATCTTCTGAAATTGCAGATCAGTCCTAACCTCAGCAGGTCCAGGTTTGAACTTGTTATTGAACTTGTTAAAACCATGTCTTTCACTGATCAAAGAGACTGCCTATGTTGCTGCCTGAAAATTACACGTTTCATCACAGCAAGTGAACAAGTGATTACGATGGTATTGCTATTAATATTTGCTTGTAAACCGCTTTAACATACCGCAGTTTTACATATTTCGTCAGTTAATAATGTTCTTTTGAAGTCAGGTTGTTTGAAGAGCATGACAATACCGGCAAAATATCGGGCTGAGTAATAAGTAAGCAACGTTTTGAAACATGAAATTCGTCACAATATATTTCAACAATGTCAAAATGTTATTCATCAAAGTAAGTACCATTACAATCAACAAATTTTATGCCAATGATTTACAAGTTTGTTTATTCCGGTGACATAAAAATCTGGATTTCTGGAGCTGATGAACTCTTTGAACGCACTTTCAGCATCGGTTTGATTTCTGAACTCCTTCCCTGGAAGGAAATCATCAAAGTGCTTGAAAAAGTGGTAGTTCGTAGGAAAGAGGTCTGCGGAATAAGCTGGGCGGGGAAGAACTTCGTAGCCAAGATTCCTCAACTTTTCGATTGTCATTACTGAAACATGTGGTCGAGCATTGGCATGAAGAACGATTGGTCCTCTTCTGTTGACCAGTCTTGGATGGAGAAATATCGGTTTTTCGTTAATTTTGACAATTTCATGGCAATATGTTTCTGCAGTAATTGTTTTTCCGGGTTTAAGAACTAGATTAGTCCAGCAGTACACCACCAAGCTGTCACCATAATCTTCTTTTTCAAGAGTTCTGTTTTAGGGAGAGGTTTTCGGTACTTCATATTGGTCCGACCATTGGGGTGGAGGTTTTTTTATTATTGTGCAGAATCCACTTTTCATCGCAAGCTACAATACGTTCGAGAAATGGATCGGTCTGGTTGTGGAGACAAGGCGATAAGCAAATTTCATATCTGCACATTTTCTGATTTTCATTCAAATCGTGTGGGGTTTTTTTTTTGTCGAAAAAAGATGAAAAAATATGATTGTTAATTTATCAATGCATTTGGGCAAGTCTATGTGTTTTCTGACAATTGCAAAAATACGTTTACAAACATTCAAAACTCTCCAAAAATTCTGTACAAATGCTTCATGATTCAAAACGATGCTTTTTTCACAACTTTTTTCACAACTCAACCTGATAGATACGCATGTAAAATATCACCTGTCAGTTGCCTCGTCAAACATACATTGCCGATTCGGGAATGTACTTTTGTGATTGAGTATATTTAAAACAAAATTTATAATAATTATGCTTATTTACTACTCTAACAAAATATAATTTACACACTTCACTGGGCGGTGATATAGAGGCGTTCAGATTACCGTCTAGCATAGATAATTTTCCTCTGGAGTTGGGTTAGGATATGCCTATGAAAAACGCAAGCTTCGGTCTCCAGGATGCATGGTAAATGTTTGAGGATTATTTTAGGAAAAATAGTAGCGCCTTCAACGCCGGGAAATACGGTATATATATATACTGTTGTGTCTGGGGAAAGTCATTCTCTTTTGGCCCCTTATAGTTTACCACACTCACAGGTAAAATCACCATTATTTTTTTTTCTAAAATTTTTGTTGATTCTTGCAACCTTTTCAATAGTTGAAAAGGTTGCAAGGCTCAATGAAAACTTTAGAAAAATAAAAAAGAAATACGTGGAAATTTTACCGGTGAGTGTATCAAATTATAAGGCACCAGAAGAGAATGACTTTCTCCACACACAACAGACTATGCTTCAACACACGAACTCATTTACAAATCTTGCAAACCAAATTCAAAAACAGTATATATATATATACGCATAAGATGAGAAAATAGAGCAGTGAGATTTCATTGCTATACGGCGAGTAAGCATCTGCCGCTGAGATATGCAGCACATTAAAATGACATGACCTGGCAGTTCTGACGCCCTACATGTGGTCTTTTCTACCACTCATCTGTATGAGAGGACCTCTCAAGCTGAATATCGCAGTATTCAGCGTTCTAACAAAATATCCACGTTCAATTGTATATAACAGTTGTGTTCTTTTTTTTGTATTAATACTGATTCTGTGACTGATAATAATTTTCAATAAGTTTGTGAATGTATTAAATGAAATAACTGGTACTCCGTGGGTTACGACGACAAGGTTCCAGTAGATCCAATCAACGGAACAGCCTGCTCATGAAATTAATGTGCATGTGACTGAGTACTCCTAATACACGGGTACCCTTCACGTAGTTCTCAGCGAGATTCAGTGTCACAGAGAATATAATAGGGCCGGCCCTTTGAATTATTTTACATGCACAACTCATTTTCGGGAGCTGAGAGGACAGGGGTAATGTGAAATAAAGTG
Organism: Octopus sinensis; assembly: GCF_006345805.1. Classification (NCBI taxonomy): domain Eukaryota; kingdom Metazoa; phylum Mollusca; class Cephalopoda; order Octopoda; family Octopodidae; genus Octopus; species Octopus sinensis. Next base: position 14,809,969 of record NC_043009.1, on the reverse strand, counting down.
TATTGCTGAAGGAAGCAACACACCGATTACCCTAATCGCGAAACCACGCCCCAATGCAGTAAACAAGTTTTAGAAATTCACAAGCGATAACTTGTGTATTATTGGCATCATAAAATAGACTTCAAAATCATAATACATATTGTCCCGCAGGAAAGCACTTCATGACATTTTGATATAGAATTTATAGTGCAGGATAGATATGCGTGTGATAGACAGACACCAACAAGAGCATGCTCTTGTAGAAACAAATTGTACATACACACGATAGCACATTTAGACCAAAGAAACACCCACGACATGGCAAGCTACTCTGCAGCATCTGTGGAAAGCAAGCTTCATAAATGTATCTCAGTATGTATAATAGATAACAAATGTAAGCAACACGTCTACACAAACACGAATCGTTTATAACAGGGTTGATTATTTCTCAAAGAAAGTAAAACGTAAAGGAGCCAATGGGAGATATTCCCTTATCTGTTAAAACTATATTGGCTGATGTAATCTATTCACTACCTAATAACACTTAATTTATTACCTTCATGTACCACTGTACACGAAGGTAATAAATTATATGCAAATCAATAGCATGAAAACTAATATATTATATGGTAGATCAAATGCAAACGCTATCAATAAATAAGAAAGTAATTCTGTCAATGACCTGAAAAGTAAAGCATAGGAACAAGAAAATAATCCTCATAGTACTGACTGGTCATCGTTTTACCATTAGTTTAACTTAACCTAGAACACTCCTAACACAATTATAGTATGATTTTGACAGTACACATTAAAATGTATATATACATATAGGTGTGAACAAAATCCCTTTTAAGTCTAAATACAATTATATATGGGAATGTTTTTAGAATTATTACATTGAAAAAGACATTGCCTGCATATTAACTTTATATTCCTACGTATATTTCATTTCAATAGATTCCTTCCCTCACAACTGAAATGAGAAAATGAATGGTAAGAAAGTAAAAAAGATGTAAGACAATTAAATGGTTTAACGTATATTCACATACCGTTTAATTGAGTTATATCGAATCAACTGTGCATTTATTCCAACAGCTATTCATGGCATTTTTAAAGACCCGTTAATTATTAAACGGCTTTGTTTATTTGATAATTTCAAATTATCATCCTCGAAGATTGCCAGAGTTTCCTGTGTATGTAAACGACAAAAGCGTTTGTACCTTCCACTAAATTTCACAGATACTGCGACATAAATTTAGCTCAGTTCGATTCTAAAATAAATATGCACCCATCATATCTGCATTTATTAAGCATATTTACAGAATATTATGCTAATAGGCGCAGGAGTGGCTGTGTGGTAAGTAGCCTGCTTACCAACCACATGGTTCCGGGTTTAGTCCCACTGTGTGGCACCTTGGGCAAGTGTCTTCTACTATAGCCTCGGGTCGACTAAAGCCCTGTGAGTGGATTTGGTAGACGGAAACTGAAAGAAGCCCGTCGTATATATGTATATATATATATATATGTGTGTGTGTGTGTGTGTGTGTCTGTGTTGTCCCCCCCAACATCGCTTGACAACCGATTGTGGTGTGTTTACGTTCCCGTAATTTAGCGGTTCGGCAAAAGAAACCGATAGATTAAGTACTAGGCTTACAAAGAATAAGTCCTGGGGTCGATTTGCTCGACTAAAGGCGGTGCTCCATCATGGCCACAGTCACATGACTGAAACAAGTAAAAGAGTAATTCTACACATATGCTCTTCTACTGGTGGTTTTACTCGAAGGAGATAATTGCGAAGGGTAGAGGAACATCGCAAAGCTGTGACTCGGGGAGATATTGATAAATCGGGTATAGCTGATCATGTATGGAAAAATGGAGACCACTCCCCCTGTGGGATGAAATTAAAATAATAGACAGAGAACAGCACTGGAACATACGAAAACTAAAGAAGCAGCACATATGTTAGGACACAGCGTCTTAAGCAGACCGAGTGCAGATATGAATAGCATATGGGAACCAGTATTAAGGAAGGATAGGGGAATAGATTTATAAACCATAATTGTACATATTGTACGTAATTGTAAATAGGCGCAGGAGTGGCTGTGTGGTAAGTAGCTTGCTAACCAACCTCATGGTTCCGGGTTCAGTCCCACTGCGTGGCATCTTGGGCAAGTGTCTTCCACTATAGCCCCGGGCCGACCAATGCCTTGTGAGTGGATTTGGTAGACGGAAACTGAAAGAAGCCTGTCGTATATATGTATATATATATATATATATGTATGTGTGTTTGTGTGTCTGTGTTTGTCCCCCTAGCATTGCTTGACAACCGATGCTGGTGTGTTTACGTCCCCGTCACTTAGCGGTTCGGCAAAAAGAGATCGATAGAATAAGTACTGGGCTTACAAAGAATAAGTCCCGGGGTCGATTTGCTCGACTAAAGGCGGTGCTCCAGCATGGCCGCAGTCAAATGACTGAAACAAGTAAAAGAGAAAAGAGAGAATATGGCATGGTGGTTAAGAGCCCGGGCTACTAACCCCAAGATTCCGTGTTCGATTCCAGGCAGTGACCTGAATAATAATAATAAAAATAAAAATAATAATAATAATAATAATAATAATAATAATAATAATAAAATCAACATCGAAAAATACCTTAAGAATGCGAACCCAGGTTCGAAATTTTCCAAAGACACCTGATAAAGGCTGGATGGTATATCAGCCGAAACGTTGTGTTAACAACAACCAAGCTGCGGAAAAATATCTTTCAAATGTAAATAGTGTAGCAAAAAATGTATATTATACAAAATTTAGTGATATTGAGTTTTTATTTTGAAAAAGAAAACGTAGAGAAGAAACAGAAAGAAGTGGAGGGAAAGAAAATAAAGATTTTTAAAAAAAAATTATGTCCTGCTGCGTGTAGTTCTTTTTCCACTTTCAGTCTCAGTGCACAGGTCTCTTCACCTCTCACATTTTGATGGAGTTATACGTATATATACATATTTTTACGGAAAATTATCCAAGTTTTGTTTAGTTTTAATTTTGATGATATCTTATTCGTACTCTCGTGGATGTTTTGGTCAAAATAGTTTTGTTTTAGCAAAGTCTAGTGTTTTGGCTGGTTGCCTTCCTGATGACGACCACTATCAAGAGACAATTTGTGACTGGTTGAAGGTTTTGTGATGTCACTTTAATTTGATAAAAAATATTTTCCGTTTAGGGCAAAATAATTTTGTTTTGGTAAAGTTCAGCGTTCTCCTTGGTTGACTTTAGGGTAAGAACTCGATATCTTATTTCTGCCTCATGGCCATCTCTTGTTCTGTTTGGTTGGTTCCCTTAGGGCGTAACTATTTGGTTTTTGTTTTGTTCTCTTTTTCTGTGAGTCCAGTTCTCACCAAATAAAATATTTAATTTGTTTTCTCTGAGGTGATATCGGCAACTGGTATTCAAAAATGTGTATAGTGCTATTCTATAGTAATTTCGAGTTTGGGTTTCGAATACCTGTTTTCAATTTTTACTTAGTTTTCGAGTTATATCTGTTGTGTCTGGTCCTTTTTATTGTAAATATTGTTTTCTCTTTCTGTAAAAATTTTGTTTTCTCTTTCGAATCAAAGGCCATTTAGTTGCGCTTAATATTTTTAATGGGCATGCTTTCTTAATTCATTCAGAATTGGACTGAGGTGTTTCCGATACATTGATAAAGAGGTACAATCTGGTGTGTCTCCTGGGCATTGATCTAAGCGTTTGCTTACGGGAATTTCCCTGGTCATGGGGTCCCGGATCGTTGCCTGTGTACCATCAGTCTGTCTCTCAATGTGAAGCTAGTTTGATCTATTTAGTCCCCACAACACTCAACATATTTGAGGACATGAATTAAGTTCTTCGATGCACAGGGGAACTGATTTTTTATGGTGAATATTTTACTTGACTTGAAGTTATATGTTGAACATTTCATAAGGTTGATGAAAGCCCTGCAGTTAAGGTGGTTGCAGATAAAGTTCATGAAAGCCCGGCAGTTAAACTTGTTACGTTACAGCTATAATATTATTGATAATCCTATCATTGTTATTATTATTATTACTACCACTATAATTATTATCAGCATTATTAATACTGTTTTTATTACTAATTTTTATCCTGAATCTCAACATAGCGTCCTAAGCTTCATAGAATTTGTCACTTTAACTGGTAAGAACATTATGAATTAACGTCACCCTAACCTACTACTACTATAGAACATTTACCTCTATCTAACTGGTGTTTTTAAAGTTTTGTTTTTTGTGTGATAGGTAGCGGGGTACATCGACAATATTTATGACCAGTAGCCAGCCATGAGTTGTCAACTCACTTTGCTCTTTATTCTAAATATTCTAGTCCCAGATTTTAGTTACTGATAAAGAGATAGATAAATTTGAAATAAAGTACAACTTATGACCCGCACTGTCTTCCACACCACTCTAGCAAAAAATTGTAGTCTATTCTCTTAGCTGTTTTTCCTACAATAGCGACAACAAGAATTTCTTCCATTCTGTTGCTCTGATGAATTATTTTAGAAAAATCATATTAACATATCTTGTCTGCTGAAGTTCCATATTTGTGCAGCTGAAGATAGCGGTTATTTGAATTGATATAATGATTGCATTCTTCAATTAGATGGAGCCGCTTAAAACTGTTGTACTGCATTACGACTAGACATCCTCATACTTATTTGAATTTTATTCACCTTTTCCAGCTGTGGTGTTCGGATAACGGCGGACTGACTTAGTGCTTTAACTGACTTAGTGCTTTATCTTCAATTAGATGGAGCCGCTTAAAACTGTTGTACTGCATTACGACTAGACATCCTCATACTTATTTGAATTTTATTCACCTTTTCCAGCTGTGGTGTTCGGATAACGGCGGACTGACTTAGTGCTTTAACTGAAGTAATTTATTCAAATGAACTTTAATTACTTCTTTATATATATATATATATATATATATATACATGCATATATGTGTGTATACATACGTATATATATATACATACATACATTCACATATACTTCCATAGACAAACACACACACACAATACACACACACATATATATACTCACATATATATATTATTTAAAGGGCACAGTACATGTATGTATCGCTACCAATATGCTATTGTGCCCTTTATTTAAATAATATTAATCTCACACGAGATGGAGTTCTTTTTTTGTATCTTCTCTCATGGAAGAATACAATATATATGTGTGCGTGTGTGAGTGTATGTGATAGAGAGAGATATGTATGTATATGTATATACATATATCTATGTGTGTTTATATATATACTTATGCATACATACATGCATACGGATTCTTTTTGCAGCCCACGAATAATATTAACAGTTGTATTGTTAGATGATTGTTTTCAGGAATATGTATTTTTTCTTTTTCGTTTTATACAATAAGTATGGGTTTTAAGGATTTGACACTTTGATTATTAGCTTTTCATTGAACGTTGAAATATTCTTGACAATTTGAAATATTCCTGACATTCCATATATTTTGTAGAAAACGTAAAAGTCAGTCTTCTAACAGACAAATGTTGTCCCACATAATCTAAGTTCTTTGCATCAATACGAATTTCAGAATTAGGGAAATGTTCAAATTTTTATTGAATATTCTGTTCAAAACGACTATATTTAGTTTTTATGAACTAAAGAAACACGAACGTCAAATATTTCTTTAAACAACCGTGCTAATCTGACCTCATTGAAGCTCACGTGGTTGAATTATGTTGTTTCACATGAAATATCTCAACTTTAATTACATTTAAAAACTCAGTTACATATTCCTTGACTCTTTTTTTTCGAATAATATTTATATAAAAAATTCGTACCCACAGACCTTATGAAAATGATAACAACCAAACTATGTTGCATGATTTTCCCGTATGAGTACAAACTGGGTCACTCCACCGCAGAAACTCTACGGAATATCAAGCAGGCCTTTGGTAATGGTTTTGTTGACATCAGAACTGTTCAGGGATGGTTCCAAAGCTATCGTTCAGGCGATGATAGCCTAGAAAATAAACCAAGGGTTAGGTCACACGCTTTGGTTGAACAAAATCTGAGAACAAAGTTTCCAAGAATTTTATTCAAAACTCCAGACATCTCGCAAAGATACTTTTGGACACCTGTAAAAAGTTGGAAAAGTCAAGAAAACGGATAGGTCTATTCTACATCAACTGAACGACATTAAAAAACAAAAAAAAAACAGACGCCTTGAAGTGTGATCCTTATTGCTTTTTCGACTGGAAAAAGACCATTTTTACATTAAATCAATATTTATGATGAGAAATCGATACTCTTTGACAACAGCAGGAGAACAGGACAGTGATTAGATGCAAGATAGCCACCTAAACACTACCCAAACCCACCATTGAGCCCTAAAAATTTAACGGTCACTGTATGGTCGTCTGCGAAGGGAGTTTTTCATTATTCATTTTTACAACAAGGAAAAACGGTAACAGTACCATCGTATTGCCAGGAAATTGACTGTATGCATGAGAAATTGAAAAAGAAGCAACCAGACTCGTCAATATGGCACAATTTTGCTCCACGACAATGCACGTCTTCACACTCCTCAAGCTACGGTCCAAAACTAGCAAAGCCTGATTTATGAGATTTTGCAACATCCTCCCTATTCTCTTGATATCTCTCCTACTGATCATCACTTATTTGAGCTTTTCATAAGCAATAGAGAAAGGGTAATTGAAACATTCAGCCTGTTTATCACTGCAAAAGATGAATTCTTTTTAAGGATGGAATATATGACAGAGTGCAACGTTGGTAAAACGTCATAAATGAACATACTTTGATGAAGTAAATCAGGTCTCTAACAATTCTGAAACATTTTATTGTTAACTTTCAAATACGAGAGTTCTTGTGAAGCAACAACATTCTTTAAATCTCATTTACTCTACAAAACTTTTCTTAATTGCTTTTTTCTTTTTTGTTCTTTTTTTCTGTGAGTCCAGTTCTCACCAGATAAAATATTTCATTTGTTATCTCTGAGGTGATATCGGCAACTGGTATTTGAGAATGTGTATGGTGCTATTCTATAATTCGGGTTTCGAATAACTGTATTTAATGGTATTTAATGTAAATACGTGTATCCGATTTAAATGCTTATATAGAAAATGAGGAAAGAAAAAGCTTGTCATTTATATCCTTTCATAATTAAATACAACAAAATAAGTGTTTTACTTTCGATATAAACAGTTTAATCCACCCTCAAATATGTATCACCTTTGCTGAATCCTTTGTGAGAAACACTTACGTATAAATATATCTACTTATGTTTTTTTAATATATTTCTTCGTAGACCTTCACCATAAACCTATAACATTAATCTTTCCCAACATCTTTGAGGCGTTAATATCTGTTTGCAAATTTTCTATTGTTACGTATTATAAAATGCTGGATGTAGTCCAGCTGGTAAAGTTTAAACACAACCTCACATCGATATTTCTCCAAATATACTATCACAACTGAGCAAAATTTTACATTTCGTTACAATTGATAAAAACACACAAATAGTTTTCGTGAATGTACTTATGCAATAACTATTATTTTCTCTATCTTGGAGATATTAATATTACAATACAACGTAATGTCTTATATCACACAAAATATATATTCTTATGGCAACCATTCAAACACTATCTTCTGAACTTGCCAGTTTTCTTCATGTTAGTCAAGTTCAATTAATGGAAATGTTTTCATATCATTTTATCTGATGTTAGTTTATTGTTAACATGGTAGTGATATGTACATTTTACATGTGCATAAGGCTGTGTTATTACCTCTATATTCTTTCCCTACAGCCTCCCACTGTGTAAATGTCGAAACTTCGTTAAGTTTTTGAATAGTTTTTGTTCATTTTATCACCATAGGCCAAACGGAACTAAAGATATGAGGATATTATTTTAATGTCAGATATCATTTAGAGACATTGGGTAACAGAAGAGTCACTAATACCTCCAATTCATGAGGTTTAACATGTAAAGTGAAAGATTATAAAAGAGTGAGCCAAATACTGAGGAGTACAACAAATTTTGAAGCCTATAATAAAGAAAAGCTCCATTGATTTTGTGCATTGAGGTTTTATGTAAATAAAAAAGTGTGAAATATAATTGCAGTCGTGAGTAAGTATTCTTTTCTCCGTTTACTTGTTTCAGGCATTTAACTGCGGCCATGCTGGAGCACCGCCTTTAGTCGAAGAAATCAGCCCAGGACTTATTCTTTGTAAGCCTAGCACTTATTCCATTGGTGAAGCACACACGTTGATGTGCTTGACAACACATAAACATCGGCTGTCGAGTGATGGTGGGAGGGACAAACATGGACACACAAATACATTTATACAGACATACATGCACACACATACATACACACACATATATATATATATATAAATATATACGACGGACTTCTTTCAGTTTACGCCTACCTAATCCACCCTCAAAGCTTTGTTCGACGCGAGGCTAGAGTAAAAGACTGACCCCGGAACCATGTAGCTGGGAAGAAAGCGTTTTACCCCACAGCTACTCCTAATTTATCATATTGTGTGCAACGCATATTTCATTTTCGTAGTATTTGTATTTTATGATCATTATTAATATTTCAATTATGGTGACGAGTTGAAAGAATAGTCGGTACTTTGAAATAAAACATTCGAGGCGATAAAATAGATTACCAGTCATGGTCGGGGACAAAGTGTCACTATTTAAACTCCTCATAAAAATTGTTGGTTCTAAACCTAAGTGAGAAACATTTATTGACATTGATTGTTTTTATTACTTCCATTTTCATAAAGTTTCCACTACTTATATATTTAGTTTAGTTGTTGCTGTTGCAATAATCTTTGTAGAGATTTGATGCAAATGAATCGTATCATTCATAAACACCCAACTACTTTTTCCAGGTATCGAGAGAGTTTGATGCCGGATCATTAACCGTTGATGTTCAAATATTCATAGTTTGGTATTGTACTAACAGTGATTCTTCTAGAATATCGTTCCTGACCACTCGGGTAAAGTAAGGTTGGTCTTTTTGCCATAAAACTTCATTAGATTTTGTGGAATCATACTCCAGCTCATTGTTGTTGCCACCTGACTACAAACGGCCATGAATTCGGGAAAAAAATTATCAAATTACGATGCAATCTAACTTTCATTCCTTTTCAATCTAAATATGAGACGTACTATATACATTGGTTTTCTAATATAGCACTGTTTTTGAAATTTTATCTAATAATAAGCTAGAGCAATGTTTAATTGTGCCCAAGGTGTGTGGAGTTTGAAGCAGCGTAATTTGTTCAATGTCAATTATTTTTTCATTAATGACAACTACCACTCAACACTTTCTGCGGCGGTTCAAGGAGTTGACAACTTGCACCATGCCGCCTTTAAGAAAAATAAATATAGCCTACAATATAGGATCCTTGAAAGCAGGATGGGACAAATGCGGTTTGCATGGCCTTTAGCTTTCGTGCATGTTTGTGAGTGTCTGTGTGTCTGTTTCCCTTGTGTGTGTGAACAGTAGTAAGAGGATTGTGCTGCTGGCAACTATTACAAATAAACATCGATGCCGCAATCCTTATGTAAAATGGTGAAATCAGGATAACAAAATAGAAAATTAGAATTCTTCTATATAACACATTTATTATACCGCCAATTTAAAAAATCAAGATTCCTCATTAGAATTGAAAGCACTCAGATGAGGTTGGATTTGGTGTTATGCACACAAAAGTACATATAAATGATATATGCAAATGAAAGGAATAGAAGTGATTACACTACAGGAAATAAATACCATGGAATTGATGAATACTGTTCTATGGAAAATGTTTACATGACTTTCAAATTTCCTCCGTCAAACTTTGTGTATCGATTTCTTGATTGCAAATCATCTTCCATTCAAACTATTTAATGCAAGTTAAAAATTTATGTATCACCTATAATAATTACTTTTCACATATTCGCAATTATCTATTTTGCACAAACACTATTTTCTAACGCCCAAGCAGTAATGTTTTGTAAATAACACCAGTTTAAAAAAATTCTAATCGCATGTTTATTAAATTGCAACACGCAAATATGACAAATACTACGAAATATGAATTAATTCAGCAACTTATATTCATTTGTATACAAATTCTGGAATGTCACTATTCTTTCATAAGTGATTTTATGCCTTTCTAGAAGTTTAGTGGTAGAAAATTAAGTTGAAATACGGTAGAAAATATACTGTGAAAATGTCCACTCGACATGCAAGAGTATATGTATTGAATATATGCGTACTTTGTGTATACATATATATATATATATAACTATAAAAGAGAGTTTGTATGTGTGAGTATGAGTGTGTGCGTATGTGTGTGTGTGTGTGTGCGTGTGTGTATGTTCCTCATGCATTCCAAAGCTGAAGTGGATAGCGGGAGAGAAGGGGGATGATGACAACTCCAGAACCCAGGTCGTATAGTACAAATTTTCAGGTCATTTTCAGGTCATTTTCACTTTCGTCCTATGTTTGAGGCATGCGTAGAATTAGGCATTATACTTCTCTTTCAATTTCTAATTATAAAATCCAGAGACACCATTGTCAACAAGTTCCACTAATTACTTGGAATTAAGCAAGGTATGCAAAAATAACTTCCTTTGGCGCGGGCACACACACATTTTCAGTCCCCACCACTTATTTCTTTCCTCAATTTACTCACGTTCCTATATTTTCCATACAGGACATTTGCATTTCATCCCAAAGCGGGTAGCTGATATGTGGTCGAAATGGGGGAAGGGGCATTCAGTAATCTTTCACCGGATTCCTATGTTTTCGACGACGGAAATTCCGAATATGCAAAAAAACACGTTTTCAATTTTTTTCATTTCTCCCACACCAAAATTTTAAACTTTTTTCCGCTATTTTTTTCTACGTGGAAAAATACGGAGATTAAGAATATGGGCGGTAACAAATTCTAATTTCAAATGGTAGTATGTTAAAGATTTTATTATTTTAGAATGAAGAATACAAACATAGTTACTGAGCCAGTGACTAAACTTGTACTATTTTTATTTACATTATTTACATTTGACGACTATTTGTCCTCAGCTTCTTTGTTGTTTAACACGACGTTTCGGCTGATATACCCCGAAACCTTCATCACGTGTCTTGGTGAAATTTCGAACCTGGTTTCTCATTCCAAACAACAAACAAGATTATGACAAATATCCGTCAAATGTAAATAATGTAAATAATGTACATAATTCTTCACCTCTTAAATATAGAACTGTATTGTACTATTTTGTTGAGATTAATCCAATGAATTGACAGCAAAATAGTTGCTTCAATCGGAATCGTTTACCTTTAAAGCGTCATATATATATGGTAGACTTCTTTCTTTGTTCATTCTGATAAACTGTAGGAACTGTGGCACGCGCGCACCCACACCCACAAAAATTCTCAAGACATTTTGCTGTTATTTTTATCCTATTGAGATTCGAGGTGACGGTTTCACGTGCTGTGGTCTTTTTGCTCTTTGACTATAAATCAACGCATGCAGAAACGGACAAAACAGCCATTCGGTTTCACTTTTACACTGCAGGATTGAGTGTTGATCAATTTTTGAGTTTTTCATAAAAAACTAAAACTTTTGAAAATGTGGGTTTTTGCATATGTGAATCTCCGTCGTCGAAAACAAAGGAATCCTGTGAAAAGAAGGGGGAAAAAAAGAATCGGAAATTTACAAGAAAGTTATCTCAGAAATCCTGTCCTTTACGTTTTATTTCTAGCATGTCCGAGATTACATTTCCATACCTTCTCCATCGAAAAATAACTTAGGAATGAGAACCCAGGCTAGAAATGTCCCCAATTAACAAGATGAAGACAGATATCCGTCAAATGTAAATAATATAGAATTCGCTCACTCTCCACTTTTCTGTTCTTGTTGTTGTTATTATTATTATTAAACTCGGAATCTTATAATTGAACTCGGAATCTTATAATTGAACTCGGAATCTTGGGGTTAGTAGCCCACGCTTTTAGCCACTACGCCATATGCCCGTGGGCAATAATGGAGTGAATTTGTAGAGCTTATAAATCTAATATTTTCCTATTCTTCCTTAAATCAGGTTCCGATATGCTATTCATATCTGCACTCGGTCTGCTTAAGAGGTTGTGACAGGCCTTTTACATAGGGTAGACAACAAACAAGATACGGACAAATACATAATTCCTTATCTCTTGAATATAGAACTAAGCGCCTTCTTTATAGAAAAAATAACCAACAAAAACTTCGTGCTGAATCCTAGATGCACTTGTGGGATTAAATTGCCAGTGATGATGACATTCAAAAATATCAGCCATAGGGTTATTCTCCCGGCTTCCTTCACCGGGGTACAAAGATACATGCACGAAAAAGTACAAGGTGATATGAGCTATGTTAGAAATGTTGGTTCTTCACACCTTTTCTTTGCATTCACAAGCAATTCTAAGTGGACTGAAGTTACAGAAAATCGTCTACCAGAGCGAAAACTCCATTATCGGCACAACATAATCGCGTGGGTTTTCCACATTAGATTATTGAAATTCATAGATATACTTAAAAAGAAATAGATATTTGGAGAAGTTACTTGTGAAATGTATACCTTCCAAACGAGGTCTGCCGCATGCGCATTTGGCTGAACTAAAAGTTGCACTCAAACCAAATTGACACTGTTATAAGTGCAGAGATTCCAGGATGTAAACAAACGAATTTTTGACATCGTCAAATCGCATATGTCTTATGGTCCCCACAGACCTTATAATCACAATTCCACATGCATGATAAATGGAAAGTGCTTAAAAGGGTACCCTAAAAACGTTTCTTCTGAAATGCACACAGGACATAACGGGTATCCAACGTAAAAGAGATGCAGACCGGGAGACGGTGGATTCCATTTCACTCTTCGGTCACAGCAAAGTCCGGTTGTTGTAGACAACAGATAGATTGTCCCATATAGTCCTCTATTGCCACGAGTTTTCAAGGCACACATTAACGTGGAATTTTGCAATACTGTTCACTCCATCAAGTATGTATGCAAAAAATATAAACAAAAAGTCCGACAAGGCTGTCTTTGGCCTTTTAGATGCTGATAGGGCCATTGAGGTACACCAATATCTAATGGGCCGTTATGTAAGCAGTAACGAAGTCGCTTGGAGAATCCTTCATTTCCCCATCCATGATAGATATCCCACAGTTGTGCACTTCTCTGTTCATTTAGAAAATAGACGAAGAATTTATTTTGATCCATTAAATCTCAAAAGAGTTAGAGGACAAATATATCGCCACAGGCGACGACTCTCACATAATTCTTTGACCTGTGTCGATATGACGCATTCACTGCGACAATGTTCAACCCAGACGTACTCAAGTATTCCACCTGGGTAACAATGTTAAGAAGTGGAAGAGGAAAAAGCTTGGTGTAACCGTCGAAGGGCATACACGCATAAAAATGTAATGCTCTAGGTTGAGATTATACGGTCCACTCCAAGGCTACTGTCTCTGAATGCTCCTTCACAAAGTTCTTGGACAAACGTCATTTAAAGACCTTAAAATTGTAAACTCCTTGATTTGCGAAACATTTCAACAAGTCTGCCAACTACGAGGTCTTCTCGAAGATGGCGGTGACTGGAGTTCAGCTCTTTCAGACGTAGCAACCGCATGCACAGCTTACCGACTAAGAAGATTCTTCGCCATCATGTTGTACTATTGCGATTTACTGAATCCACTACAACTTTGAGAGAACCACAAACACAGCCTGTCTGATGACATCCTTCATGAAGCTCGATGGTTGCATGGACCAAGCATCTCCTCCTTGGATGTTATATACACCAAAGCATTACAGCATTTAGAAGGCATGCTTAATTCCATTGGGGGCAAAAGCTTATCCGACTACGGCATTCCAACACCATCAGCTGAACATCACGGTCTTTCAAGAGAAGTTATTCGAGAAAGTGCATACGACTCGGATACCCTGAAAAGGCAATTTGATGAAAGTGAACCATTATTACAAGCTGAACAAAAGTCTATTTAAAATGAAATAGTAGTGAAATTTTGCAGAGAGAAGGACGTATTTTCTTCATTAATGCAGCAGGAGGAACGGGGGAAACGTTTCTACTTAACCTAAAAAAATAAGGCAGATGGGAAACATAGCGATTGCAGTCGCATCATCAGGGATATCAGTAACTGTATTAACAGGTGGACGAAGAGCTGACTCAACGTTCAAATTGTCTTTACTTCAATGGATGCCCAAATGTGCAATATTTCAAAACAATCACGAACTACAGAAGTTACGTTCCAAAGTACACATATTGTCTGGGATGAATGTACTATAAACCCTAGATAGGTCACTAAACGTAACTGTTGTCCTTGCAGGGGAATTCCGTCAAATATTACCATTACCAGTCATACCACGGTGTACGCGAGCTGATGAGATCTATGCGTGTCTGAAGTCTTCACCTCTGTGGAGGTTTGTTCATCAGCTTTCATTAAGCAAGAATATGCGAGCTCATCTCTACAACGACCCCTTAGCTGAGGAATTCTCTTACCGACTTCTATAAATTGGAAATGATACCTTACCATGGTATAACACACTGCAGCACTATGTGGGCAGATGGTGTCTACATTAGATGAGCTTAAAGAAAAGGTATTTCCCACATTGCAAGAGAACTTCAAAAACACAGGATGGTTCGCAGAGAGAGCTATTTAGGAACTTCGGAATGAAAGCGTTTATAAAGTACACCATGAACTCCTTCACGTTCTACTTTGAGATGCTTCAACGTTTGTCTCCATTGTTACTACTATCGACGAACATGCCACTGTTGAGTATCCACTTGAATTTATCAACTCTCTACAACCCACAGAATTGCCACCGCATAAGGGTTTCCTAAAGAAAGGTGCACCTGCCATGCTCTTGTGTAATTTGGATCCACCACGACTATGCAATGGTGCAAGATTGATTATAACTACAATGACAAGTCATTTCCTAGAAGCAACCAGTATTGTCGGCTGCCATCGAGTACAGATTGCATGCATTCCACGCATGCCCCTTATTTTCTCAAATGTGCCATTTCAGTTCGAGTGCCTCTAGTTTCCAGAGCGATTGTGCTTCGCTATGACAACTAAAAAAGCCCAAGTTCATTTTACAACTACCCTGCTTTTCTCATGGAAAACTATATGTTACATGCTCTCGAGTTAGCAGTGCAGAAGACATATATTTATTGTAGCAACACTGGACTTACTAAAAACATAGTTTACACAAAAGTATTGTCGGATTCACTTAACATATGTTGAAGTGTGCAGTTTGCCCAAACATTACAAAGACGGTGCTTACACAATGAAGCAGTTTTCTTTTCATGTCCCTTACTTTCTGCAATACAGATACCGCTATATTCTCATTCGTCATCCAGGTCTTTACATTCGTAAGTCTAGGTAATTTTTAGGGGCATTTTCAGGATTTCATTCTAATCTAAGCTGCCATTCTACATGTTTTTGGTGACAACAATTTCAGTATTTTTCATCACAAAATGACCGAAAAACGTGTTTATAAAAAAGAGTCGTTTGCTTCACGCTACTCATGTGCCGATTCTACCCATAAGAAAGAAACAAATAATACAATAAGGCTGTAGGTTAAAATTATAATTTTAATATAAATTAACCATTATGATATTTTTAGTATGCAAGTGACTGATAAATCATTACATAATGATTTTAGCCTAATTATGTATATATATATAAAATAATATGCATATATGTGTTTATGAATGTGGGTCATAATTTTATGTGTAATCATTTTATAATTAAAAATATAGAATATAAATCAGTGTTAATATATAGTTAATAAGCAGCAATATTAATCATAAGAATATTAATAAAAAAGTAATAATAATAAAAAGAATAATAATAATAATAATAATAATAATATAATAATAATAATAATAATAATAATAATAATAATAATAATAATAATAATAATAATAATAATAATGATAATAATATAAAATCAATTAGATGTACAACACAAAAAGTTACATAAAAAAATTATCTATAAGTGCATACATTTTGTAGAAGAGTAGGGCACCAATTACTAGTATTATTAGATATATGTGAGCATATATCAGTTTTAAGATTTAATTAAATATCAGGTAGGTTGGCAAGTAAATTTAAGCAATAATAAAATTGGAATAGTTAAGAGTGGTATGTTTTAAAGTATATATTATACAAATGTAATAGATTACCAAAAAGAAAGAAAAAGGAAGAGAAACATAAAGAGAAAATATAGATGGGCAAATTGGACACCCAGAAGTATTATAAGTGTTTGTATATATCACTTGTAAGAAGTAATTAAGTACCAAACAGATTGGCAATAGGCAATTAAGTTTAAATAAATAATAATTAGAATAGGTAAGAGAGGAGTGTATTTAAGTACATTTTATCCAAAAGAAAAAAATCACAGAAAACGAAAGTATATATATATATATATATGTGTGTGTGTGTGTGTGTGTGTGTGTGTGTGTGTGTCTGTGTGTGTATGTGCGTGTGTGCGTGTGTGTGTATTGAGGGAAGATCTAGAAATATAATTGAGAGAAAGGGAAGTTAATGGCCATTTGGAAGAGATGTTAGATCAATATAATGTGGATCATGTAGTTATAAGAGGGATGGATAAGTAATAAATATATATCCATATAGTATAAGATGAAATGATACCTTAGGGAAGGCTAGTATATAGAAAAAGGTATATTAGCCACAACAAAAAAAAAGAATTATTAGAAAGAGAAGGGAAATGATAAGAGTTAAGGTAGGGGTGGAAATATTATTTAAGATTAATAAAAAGGTATTTTGACATCTGTGTACATGAAAAATCTTTTTCATTTTTAGAATTAAGAGACCATTCAATTTCATTATTTTATAACTCTTTCAAGCATAATTTAAAGATTTTGTTATTATATATATAAGATGCAGCTGAAAATAGTATTTTCCAAGAAATAGAGTAATCTACATTGCTTCTTTTGAGTTGGCAAACTGTTGGGGATAGACCTGTGCTATTCTCTTTTCTAGGGTCAGTAAATGATAATTTATGATTATTTATTCTTAATTTTAAAGAATTCTTCGCACAATTGATGTATATATATTTAAAGAGATTATGGGTAATAATTGCTGCTTGTCATACTATTTATTTCATTTTACAATTCCGTCTATTCTACTTCACAAGTATTTGGGTTTCTACAATTACAATTTAAATTATTAGTTGCTACAATGGTGTTATGTCTATATTATTAGGGGTAATTGTCTTCTGGTTATTCTGATAATTGTCGTTATTACTTATAAAATTTATTGAGTTACCAAGTATATTAGAAGAACATTTATTATGATAGAGTTGGTCCAGTTTCTTGTTAAATGAGGAGATTATCCTAAATAGGTTTGGAGATACTGAAAATCCAAATCTGATATTTTTGTTATTAAAAATTTTCACACATTTAGAGTTTTTAAAGGCTTTTTTTAATAATATACCTAATGGATCTCATAAAATTGGATTTTAGAATTTTGGCAAAAGATATCGTGATCCAAGTTATGCTATTGTTGTTTTCTTTATTATCGTAGTATGTTTTGTTTTGGGGGTCACTTATTCTTACATGTCGTATAGGTATCTTTTTTCTATATCATTCCTATCTGTAGTAATATTTCTGTGGTTATTTAAATTATTTGAAGGATTAGATCTGATGGGATAGGTTTCATTTTGTTTTTACTTGTATTGGTTTAATGCCCATATACATATATGAAGAATAGAGATAAATTCTTCGAATCTGTAACTCCGCTGATATAATTCTCTTTCTCCGAAACTTTTACTTAACTATACTACAAATATTACAAATATTAATAATGACTATAAACATTACTGCTAGAATTATAATTGCACGCATTGCTTCACATAAATAACCCACTTTACATATGCTTAGTAACCATTCAATAACCTTTAAATATACACATTTGGCAACATGAAAGACGTACCTCTCGCTAATTAACTTATATAAACCCTTTGATAGTTTAAAAATATATCCCTCTCCTACCCAAATCTGTACTTAACTTAACAAGTTATAATATTTAATATAACCGTTAAATCGCTAATAATTGCTTGCCCCCTTACATTACATTGACAACCACTTTTAAACATATTAATAACAATTAATTAACCGTTGAACCTATGTATATGTGTATGTATGTACATATGTATATGTGTGTACGTATATATATATGTACATACACACACTCATATATATATATATATGTATATATGAGTATGTCTATGTATGTATATAAATTACTTCACAATTTGAATTAATGTGTTACACACATCTCCTGTATACTCCAAAATCCTTTTCCACTTACATAATTCTAAATGTGAATATTTATATGTATATGTGTATATTTATTCATGCACATACATGTATATATGCATATATATGTGTGTATATATATATATACACACACACACACACACACACACATATATATATATATATATATATATATATATATATATTAATACGTACCTATATACATACACATCTTCTACTCTAATTTATCTTCCACTTACACCATTCTCTCCTCTCTTATAACAGTTATTTTTACAAACAAGTTAACAAAATATACTCATCTTTCACGTACTTATGCGAATGTTTGCATTGCACACATGTAATGAAGCATGTGTATAAGAAGATATACTTTGACCGTGTATGTGTATGCGGATGTGTATTTCTGTACATATGTATGTGTATGAATAGACGCATACACGTCTATGTGTGTATGTGTATGAGCACATGTTTGTATGTAAGTATGTTTAGGTATATGTGTGTATATATACGTATGTATATATATATATGTGTGTGTGTGTGTGCATATGCACGCAAGTTTGTTTATGTAGTTGCGTGTGTATATATACATACACACACACAAATATTTGTTTATGTATATGTATGAGTGAATGCACATACACTAGAGTACGCAGAAGAGTATGGAAGCACTCCTGCGTGTGTGTGTATATATACTTATGTGTGTGCGCGTATATGTGTGTGAATATATGAATAAATATGAACGTGTATGTTTCAATGTATACGCATGCTGAAATGTATATGCATATAGGTATCCCATTCTATCATATTACCCCAACCCACTCACCTCACATATATTAATTACTTACATTCTTATCTCTTCCTGTCCCTCCCCTACTCCTTTCTCTTAGCCCTCATGATATCTTGACCACCAACTGACACTCCTATTTTCAGATTATTCACTTTCTTTCACTCTTTCTTTCTCATTTTCTCTTGATTTTATTTCTGATTCCTCCTTCGTTCCTTCTTTTCTCACCTTTTCCTTTGACCTCTCTCCTCATTTTAACATAGACATCTCTTCTCCTCTCTCTATCGAATTAATACTACTACTACATTCTCAAATTTTCATTCACACCACAAGACTCCTTCAAATGTAATCTACGTGCTCCACACTTTCCATTTGTAATGACAAAATATGAACGCTTATGGAAATTTACATATCAAGGAAAAGAAGCATGTCTTCCACTTTTACACACCTTGAATAATGGGAACTGCAACTGTAACATCTTCACATATCTTCATTTTTATTTCTATATTCATTCTCTTATTTCCCTATATGCTCATTATTTCCTTCTTTTCCAAAATCACACCTTATATTGAACTCTAATATTTCCCTCTATTCAACCATCTGACACCATCTCTGGTGAAGGGATATCTCTAATATTCCAGAACATTTCTCTTTTGAAGTGTCCTGAAAATTCCACACAGCCTTCGCTCTGTTGTC
The DNA here is from genome assembly GCF_006345805.1 of Octopus sinensis. Classification (NCBI taxonomy): domain Eukaryota; kingdom Metazoa; phylum Mollusca; class Cephalopoda; order Octopoda; family Octopodidae; genus Octopus; species Octopus sinensis. Next base: position 14,790,087 of record NC_043009.1, on the reverse strand, counting down.
TCATTTTATTAACATAAACATGCTCATATAAGGCCCGCATTTTGTGTATATACATATGTATCATTTTGTAACTGCTTCAATTGATCAACGTAATCTGTTAAGTCATCATCAAGCAGCTCGGCGGAAACGCTTGTTAAGGAAGGAAACTGAAAATTTCCGTCTTCCAAGAAACTTTTAAATTTCATTTTGCAAGAAAACAGAGTGGAGATATTTCCTTGAAGTTTTTGCTAAGGACATTTAGCTTTTCAAGTATGTCAGGCAAGTTTCTCTCCAAAGAGATAACAGTGTCCCCAAGTGCAACAAAGCGTTGCAAGCAATTATCTTTGGATAGCTATCTGACAACACAAGTCGTCCAAATTCCTTGTCGTTATTTTCACATAATTGCTTAAAGAGGCGATCTTCCAGTGCATTCTTCTTTTTTATCAAATTGACAGCTCTGATAACATTTATAAGTGCATCATTCAAACGACCTGCTATGTGTTTGGAACCAGATGCTGTCGATGAAGAACACAGTGCACACAAAGCACATTAAAAACAGCTTTTTTAAAGTAAGCACTGAATCCCCGATATCATCTGATCATAGCAGCAGCGCCATCTGTTGCTCAATGGAATGTTGTTCTCTTCAAAATAGGCTCCAACCTTTTTGATTATGGATTTCTCTTTTGTGTCAGTCATTAATTTCAAAGCAAAAAGCAATTCTGGACATATATCATTAACATTATAACCTAACAAATGCCAGTAAAAAACCATAATTATCAGATAGAGTTGATTCATCTATCTGAAGTGAGAATTCATTAACCCAACGTTTTGAAACTAATTGGCTTTCAACATCAGTTGCCATTTCATCAATCCGTCATGATATTGATGCGTTGCTGAGGGGAATAACACTAGGAACCTCTTGTGGACTCTGATCCATGACTATTGAGAGCACTACAGCCACAGCAGGCATGATCAAAGATCCACCAATGGTATGAGGTTTACCAGCTTTTGCAATTAAATTTGCTCTCTTGTAAGAAGCCTACATCCCTTTGTCTACTTTTGCTGCTTTTTGAGTGAACATTTGATCCACTCTCATCTTTCCTTGAAATTCATCATGTCCCCTTTTGATGAAATCTAGTTGCTTGTCTTTCTCACCTCTATGTGCAGTCTCCAGATGTTTATTTTTTTTAGTTTTCAAGAACGCATACTTTCATTTGAGAACGAAGTCATGCATAGCAGATACATAAGCAAGGTAAAATTTTGTGGAGATTTAATGAATCCATAAGCAAAATATGCGACAGAATATTGTTTACGCTCCTTTTTTGGATATACTTTCCATGTTTATGTGAAATAATAACAAATATTTTCAAAAATGTTGAATAAACAAGAGGTTAGTTTCAAGCGTTTTCGTCAGGGGTGAATACAGAGTAAGTTAAACCAATATAACTTTTTAGCCAAGAAAAGAATTATATCTAAGCTTATAAAGTTTATAAATACAAGGCTATATAAATCAAAGGCTATAATAATCAAGAAAAACGGATTAATATTCTTTTACTTGTTTCAGTCATTTGACAGCGGCCATGCTAGAGCACCGCCTTTAATCGAGCAACTCGAGCCCGGGACTTATTCTTTTGTAAGTACAGTACTTATTCTATCGGTCTATTTTGCCGAACCGCTAAGTGACCGTGACATGAACACACCAGCATCGGTTGTCAAGCAATGCTAGGGGGACAAACACAGACACACAAACACACACACACACACACACATATATATATATATTATATATATATATATATTATATATATATATATATATACATATATACGACGGGCTTCTTTTCAGTTTCCGTCTACCAAATCCACTCACAAGGCTTTGGTCGGGCCGAGGCTATAGTGGAAGACACTTGCCCAAGAGGCCACGCAGTGGGACTGAACCCGGAACCATGTGGTTTTTAAGCAAACTACTTCCCACACAGCCACTCCTGCGCCTATATGTATGTTTATGAAAATTAAAAATAACAAGACAAACATTCATCATTCCCTTTTCAGTTGACAATCCAGAAAGAAAATTAATTAAAAAAAATAAATTATAAAATTGACAGTTAAAGCAAGTGTGCTGGTAAACTCATGGAGAAAATAGGGCTGATTTATTGTTGAATCAAACTCGAATTGCCAAAACGAGTTAGCAAAGTATATTGAAAATGTATTTTCTTTTTTAAAGAAAAATGATTTTATAATATATTTTGATATATTCTATTAAACATAGTTCAATATTAAATTTTACTCTAATTAAATTAAGTGTAAATACTATTCAGTGAGCAATTATTGAATAATTAAATTGATTAATAATTTAATAGTTATATAAAAGTGCATATAAGAATGATTTTATCTAGTTTTCTAATGAATTGTTTATTTGTTTTCAGTGTTCCCTAATTCTCTCCCCTTCCTCTTCATTCCCCATCTTAGTTTGAATACTTCTCAGAGCTCTTATTAATTATATAATTTTTAAATAAATCCTATACTCGTATGCGAAGAAACAGTTTTCCTGATGGCTTTGGTCCAGTTTAAATGATTGATCAATGGTTTAACTTGGTGGATAGAGCTTTCCGCCCTCGCCTCTGATGCTATGGATCTACATGGAATATTTATGATAATTAAAGTAACTTAAGCAACTTAGGTAAAATGAAGTAAAAAGTAGTAGATACTTGCACACTAACCACGCACAAAAATATAATTGAGCAAGCAAGTACGGAATCAAGAGCAGAAACAGGATGAGATAATCAGAGAGAATGAGAAAGAAGACAGTATAATTTGACAAAGCAAAATAAGTAAAATGAATCTTAATGTGACTTGTGCAGATGTTAATGAGTTAGCATGGGCGCTGTTGATTGGATGAGTTTTTCTATGTTGTCAATAATGTTGAAGTGGAGTTTTGACTAAAAACTGTGACTGCTTTCTGCTCTGTTGATTATATATGTATGTTTTGCAGCTTTAAAATTTTGGAGCAATTTGGTATGATGCAATGATATGTAGCTGTTCATCTTACAAACCAGACACACAGCACTCAAAATCTAATATTTAACATGTGTTCTTTGGGTACATATATGTACGTAATAGAAATTTTGTACATAAAGATGCTTCTTTATAATTATAAACGCGTATACACGTGTTTCTTATATGTATATATATAATGTACATTTTACAAATAAAAATACATACCTACATACTAATATTTTATGCTTTCAAAATTTTCTTTGCCGCCCATAGCCCATGTGGGTCCCTATTTTTCAAACTTAGCTTTCTGGCCCCATGAAATGTTTCATGCCCCCGCCCTGGCTCATATGGCTCCCTTTCGGAAACCCTGGTATAAAGTAGGAAATGAACTTCACATGTTAAAAATGTATAACCATTAAAAATAATAACTCATATCGTAACCTATACATTCTATATTTCATATATTTTATGTAATCATTCACTAAGACAAATCAACATAATTTGATGAAAACCAAAATACCACATTCTAATATCAGTCTGATAGATGCTACGTTCAACACAACAAACTGACATGTTATAATTGACTCAAACCGAAATCAATAAATATTCGAGTCATAATATCAGGTTGTTTCGAAAATAATTGTCAATTTCAGAAACAATTATTTTCGGGAAAAATTAACGATAGAAATGTTTTAATTAGTCAAAGTATGAGCCGTGACCATGTATGCATCTCTGCCATCGATCAACGAGATTATTTATGCCTCTTAGATAAAAACTTATTGGCTTTGATGCTAAGATATTTTTCAAAGCTGATTATTCTACCTCTGGTTTGGACCTGGAAGTTTTATCACTTAAAAACGCGTTTAAATGCTTTAAAATGGTAGTCAGCGGGTGAAGGATCAAGAAAATATGGAGGGTGTGGTAAGGTCTCGTATCCCAAGTCTGTATGGTTTTGCAATGTCATTCTTGCAACATGTGGCTTTGCATTATCTTGGTGCAGAAGTAGGCCACGCCGATCCATCAATGAAGGTCTCATTTTTTGCAAGTGGTTGTGTATTTCAACGAGTTCATTGCAGTAAACCTTTGCTGTAATGTTCTGATTGGCTTCGAGAAAGCTGAAACCGACAATACCAATTGAAAACCACTAGACAGTCATCATAATCTTTTGCTAATGCAACTTTGGCTTAGGGAAATATTTGGTACATTTATCACGATGAAGCTATTGATCTAATCGTTTACGGTTATCATAAAGGATCCACTTTTCGTCACAAGTGACTATTCGGTCAAGAAAGGGAACATTGGTGTTTCGCAGAGAGAGCATTAAGCAAACTTCAAAACGTCGAACATTTTGATTTTCATTGAGCTCATGCGGTACCTATTTATCGAGCATTTTCACTTCACCAATATTCTGCGTGAGACCGTTGCAATGCTGACACCAAGTGCCCGAGACATCTCTCTGACACTTTGACGTGGGTTTTTTCAACAATTGCTTTCAATTGTTAATTGTCAAGACTGCATGACCGTCCTCTACTCTCTTCATCTTCAAGGCTCTCATCACCATTACGGAATTTCTGAAACCACCTTCGTTCTGTGTGATCACTTGTGAACCCCTCTCCCTTTGCTCTATTGATATTGGCAGCGTTTTGGGAGCCATTATGCCCAAGCTGGAACTCATACACGAATGCAAGAAAAGTAAACGACGGTCGTTTTTTTTTTGTCATGTTCATAATTAAGAGCACCTCTGCTTCAAGAATGTTTTCTAATTATTAAGCATCTCAAATATAATTAAAATTCTCTAATGAAATTGCGTTTCAAAACACAACACTTAAAGCTGTCATTATTTCCGGAACAACCTAATATGATTCTGACATCGTCGAAATTATTGTCTTCTGGATTGACAGTTTATAATATTTAAAAATACGGTCTCACACTGTTTGGCATGCATAATTCGATCATTAAGCTTATATGTCATCAACAGGCTTGTTAGGAGTAGCAATGTACTCTTTCTCTCTCTCTCCCTCTCTCTCTCTCTCTCTCTCTCAGACACTCACACACAAACTACTGTTTTCGATCTTCTTGGAAAATACACATTGGGTACTGTAATGCTAGGTAATATAAATTTGAATACAACGATGGGATAATCACGGCTAGAATCTCTTATCTACTAAAGCAGAGGCTAACCATCAACAATAAGAACAGAGCAGAAACATTGCTCGAGAAAAAGTTGGCTTGAAAATTAATTCCTGTCAAGTAACTAAATATATGTCCGTTAAATATTTCGTACTTATTCGGAATTGCACGATGTTCTTTGCCGAACTCAAACGTTTCGCGAGTAATTCCTAAGGAATGTTTGATAGGATTTTTGTCTCAAATAACAAATGACCGTTTATAATATACCAGAATTTATCATATTACATCATCCGCTAGGGTGTCAAAATTTACTTTATTTTTAACCAATTCACAATATATGTAGAATATATATATATTTTTGCGGGGGTGTATAGAGCTATCTATCTATCTATCTATCTATCTATCTATCTATCTATCTATCTATCTATCTATCTATCTATCTATTTATCTATCTATCTATCTATCTATCTATCTATCTATCTATCTATCTATCTATCTATCTATCTATCTATCTATCTCTCTCTCTCTCTCTCTCTCTATATATATATATATATATATATATATATATATATATATTATATATATATATGTGTGTGTGTGTGTGTGTGTATATATAAAACTGAGAATGTGTGTCTATCTGTCTGTCTGTTTGTGTGTTTCCCTAAAACTTGAGATCTACGCAACTAATTTCATTCAAATTTTACACATGCCTTACTTAGGGGCCGGGGAGTATCACCGACAAAGAAAATTTTCAACTTCTTGCCCAGGGCGAGCCCATAGCAATATCATATCTTCTCCACTATTTCAGTATTACGTGTTAAAAGTGAAACAAAAACATTTCTCTATTTTATATCAGATACATTCACTTAACTAATAAAAATGAGAGATAATAATAACAATTGAATTATATGTAGGAAGTAATAATTAAAATCAAACTAAAGTATAATATAATAATTAAATCGTAACATAACAAAAGTAAACTGCGTACTGCGTTTTGATTCACCGTAAGGTTTGTTGCTATTATTATTACTGTTTAACTATTGTAATCACGTTTCTTGGTCCCTCGAAAGGGAAACGTTGTTGTGTTGCATTTGTTAAATAATTGTAAACTATAACCCTCCCCCTTTTGGAGAAGGAGCTTTGGTTATTGTTTAAAAATTGAATTGTGTACCTGTTTGGGGAAATTGACAATATTTCCACCGTTTTTACGGAAGCATTTTTGTTAAAATGCCTTCGATAGAAGAAAGTCCAAAAATGAATTTTGCTGCAGCCGTCGGCGGGCGCCAACTCATTAAAATTAAAATGGAAGAAATACAAACCTATTTCGGATTGATCACCGACAAAGACGGCGAATCTAGGATAACACCACCAAACGAAATAAAAAAGTTAAATTAAAGAAAATACCATTGTCTATAAAGTATACAATGTAGAGAAAAAAAAAGATTTGAACTCCTGGAGGAAAGCACCATCGAAAAGTGTCTTGGTGCGGCTATGAAAGATATCTAACCAGAGGCGGTAAAAATTCGCCACAATAGAAGCAAGGCTCGAGTCAACGGAGCGTGCAAGGGATTACTCGACTTGAACCTTGCAAAGTGGAAATGTTTTATTTTTAACCTTTATATCTGGGACGTAGGAAGTCCCGGATAAAAATTTAAAATGTTCCCCCAGAAGTAGAGCTAGGCTAGATTGTAGCCACACTTCTATACAAGAGGGAGGACAAGATACAATTGATCGAAATTGCAAGAGACGGGCCTACAATTCCAGTCTGTTATATATTTTGAGTATTGTTATCACTAGCGATATCAAGATATAACGTTATATTTTGTATTTTATGTGTAGATGCACATGTAATATGTAGACATATATATACACATATATACATGCACTAGCACTATGACCCGGCAATGACGGGTCATAATGCTAGTATATATATATGTATATATATTATGCGGGTACAGGAAAAATGATCTCACATATATGATGAAATTATGCATACATTTTATATTTGCTCTCCATTTTACTATGGATTTAATTATAAATATTCATTTTGTTAATAACAACATATGAAAACTTCACATAAGTGTTTGCATGTAACCGTTTATTCACGTTTGTGAGTATACACTTGTGTGTCTGTGCGTAGGTCTTTGTGAGTGTGTGTATCTATGTATACACGTTAATCTGATGCGATAACTGCTCATACAGTGTCCACTTATCTCATCAGCTATTTCAACTGAATCATTGTAATTCACAGCATTTTTTCTATTGATTTTCCATTCTGCATATACAAAATGTAATCTCTCCTATTCAGAGGAAAACATCTTTCGTCGAGGAATTTTGGATTGCACTTCCTTTTTACAACCTCTATCTATTTCCGTGGAATCACTACGTATTTCTATTCCCTTTCCATAGCTGCTGTTATACAAAGACATATTCCCACTGCATATATATATATATATATATATATATATATATATATATTATTATATATATAATAATATATATATATGTATGCCTGTATATATATACGTGCGTATATATATTTACATATATATACGCATATATATGTATATATACACACACAAACAAACACACACACATATATATATATATATATATATATATAAATGTATTTGTGTATTAATATACTTATATATATGTGGAGTGTATGTATATATGTATGCATGTATGCTAGCAAACGTGTATGTGCATATTTGCATAAATATACATAAGAAGGCATTTTGTGCATATTATATTGGAGATTGAAAACTCTATCAGAAAGTGGTACAATGCAAAACATTTTAAAAACTGAAATATTAAGAAAATTGCTATGATCTTCACATATTTAAATGCATATTTATCATTCCAGTGAGTATAAAAAAGATAAAGCATTTTACATTTATACCCTCCTTTTATAATTTTAAATTTCAAAGAAATGATGAAAAAATATGGTTCACCACGAAGCTAATAGAAGAGATGTAATGTGCAGCTGTCTATTGTAAGCATGCCATGTGCGTATCTAATGCAATTCGAAAAGATCATCTCGTGAAATTTCCCCTACTCATACACATACATCCACCTGCACGCATGGATATATGTATGTGTATATATGTATATATATATATATATATATATATATTATATATGTACGTAGCTGTATACATGTTTATATCTGGAGGCAATACACACATGAATATATATTGTGATTTTATGCCTTTGTGTAAGCGTATGTGTGAATATATATATACGTATATGTATATATATATATATATATATATATATATATATATATATATATATATATATATATATTATATATATATATGTATATATATATATTATATATATATATACATATATATATGTATATATATATACACAACTGTGCGTTTATGTCTACATGTGTCCTATTATGTCTGGTATGTAATGCAAATATTTCGTTGTTAAATATAGTTCCTAAGTTTCACAAGTTCTACACAGAAAGAAAAACAGAAGGATAGAGGAAACAAAAGGTGAAATATTACAAATATTTTGAAAAAGAAATAAAGAAAATATACTTTCATAGATTATTATAAATCGAAATGCTACATCATTGAGGAAATTCGTATGAAGCTAAATGGAAACTTGTGTAAGTTATATACTTTATCCATTTCCCCCCGCCAAAAAAAAAAGTAATAATAATGATCATACTTTTTCTATATTCCAGTAATATACATTTTCCATATTGATTTATGATTTCAGTTATTTGCAGAGTGCCGGAAAATATGCAAAATATTGATTTTTGATATTGGCACAAGACCGTAATTTATTGGGTTGTTTATTTAAATAAAGTGTTCCTGGTACATGAATTGTTGCAAGGAAAATGTATGCGGGATGGAAAAAATGAAATGATTTTGCTGCTGGCATTTGATCTTAGGTAGCGGTAGCATAAAAAAAATGAGATAAATTATTGAAATAGAATACTCCCTCTTGTGTACAATAAAGTGTAAAATGAGCTACCATCTTGAAACTTCCAGAAAATTGTTTTGCCTAGATATATATCATTGGGAAACTTTTTTTTCTTGTTGCCTGTGCTGGAGATATGTTTTCTAGAAATTTATCGGGTGCTGATTTAAAAAGCGAAACCCATTTTGTTCTATTCATAAACTCAAAGGTTCATTTTTCCAACATTTCCCGTATTGTCATCATTTCCAAGGATAGGTTAACCATCAAAAATGGAGGAGTTATGTATAGAACTTCATATAACTTAGGAAGCAGTTTTTCAATATTGTTTAAAACAACTGCAACTACAAAAGTGTAAACAAAAGACATTTAAGATCTTCAGTGAATAACAAGCGTCAAATCTGAGTATCTGTTACTATTTTGAATCTAACCTGTTTTAAATGCCAGATGATAGAAATGTATTTCGTACAATTAGTTTTTAATAAACGTCACTTTTCTCTAGTGCTTGATATTATAAAATCTCATATTTTCGCATGAATTATTATAATTATCACAGCAAACCAGATGAGACATGTCTTTCTGAACCTTTCAGTATTTCTTATAACAATTAGTATTTTAAATGCATCCAAAATGGTTAAGATTCACAAAAATCATGAGGTGGCCAAATTCAGCATAATGAGTAGACAACCACCATACATATATATATATATATATATATATATATTAATATATATATATATATATATATATATATATAGATAGATAGATAGATAGATAGATAGATAGATAGATAGATAGATAGATAGATAGATAGATAGATAGATAGATAGATAGATAGATAGATAGATAGACGGATAGATAGATAAATAGATAGATATAGATAAACTAGAGATATATATTCTCTATATAGAATACATTTGATAGTGTTCAACAGATTTGAACTACAAAATGTAGAGAGGTAACTATAAATGTAAGGACAAGCAAGTTAGGCAAGACGATAAAAAAAAAACATACTAAATACATTCAATAAAAAATGTACATATTAAAAGAAACCTAATATTTAAACTCTGTGTAAATTGGACTTTTATATCTGCATACATATTTACATTTTTTGTATATCGATGTGCCTCACTTGCTTGTCCTTACATACATACATACATAGAATATATATATATATGGTATTTTATAAGCTTAAAGCCTTTGTGATCACCGTGTAATGATTACGAAAGTATAATGGGGCATATAAACCCTGGCCAGAAAAAGGAAGGCTTTCCTATCCTTAGTCATTGCACGGTTATAGGCATAAGCTTTAAGGTGATATAAATATCATTATTTATACTGGATTGTAAAACACGGCACCGTATAACAAAACCCATTCGCAATTAAATGTACACACACACAGATGCACACACACACACACACACACATATATATATATATGTATGTATATATATATATATATATTATATATATATATATTATGTGAAATAGAAAGATGAATAATCTTGTAGTAGATTAATCAAAAGTTTAACCGATACCTTAGTAGCAAAAATCACAGCAGTGAACAGCACGGTTGGAGGTACAACCATCTGGCGTTGCAACCGTGCGTTGGTGCGGATAATTGAAATTAAAACATTATTGGTGAATTGAAGAAATGGAGCTGAACGCAGATTGAACAGAAATCGTTTTATTTCATTCTACACGTGTTTCGAAAGGCACAAATTACCAAAATCCGATTGAATAATGGGACCATATTGTGTCTTTCTCTTCAGGAAGAAAAAAGGAAATCCGTTGGAAAAACAAAAACAGAACAGAGGCAGAGCAAAAAACAAATCGAACTGTGCTCCTAAGAGCCCATGCTCTTAGGAGCACAGTTCGATTTGTTTTTTGCTCTGCCTCTGTTCTGTTTTTGTTTTTCCAACGGATTTCCTTTTTTCTTCCTGAAGAGAAAGACACAATATGGTCCCATTATTCAATCGGATTTTGGTATTTGTGCCTTTCGAAACACGTGTAGAATGAAATAAAACGATTTCTGTTCAATCTGCGTTCAGCTCCATTTCTTCAATTCACCAATAATGTTATATATATATATATATATATATATATAATATATATATATATATATATATATATATATATATATGTATATATATATATATATATATATACATACATATACATATATACGACGGGTTTCTTTCAGTTTCGTCTACCAAATCCACTCACAAGGTTTTGGTCCATTCGTGGCTATAGTAGAAGACACTTGGGAAGCTAGCTTCTTACCACGCGGCCACTCCAGCGGCTATATACACATTTTATGTATATATTTGTATACATTAATGCATTTCTTTTAGATACACATAATCGAAACACTAATATATCTAACTATATATGTATTTATAGATACGTGTGTATAGATATAGAAATATGTGTGTATAAATATGTATATTAATTTGTTTATGCATGTGTGCGAATGCATGTGTGTGTGCGCGCGCATGTGTGTGTGTGCGCGCGCATGTGTGTGTGTGCGCGAATGTGTGTGCGTATATACATACAACAAAGAGTGAGGGATCATCAATCTGCCAACCCTGACATCCGGTGTGAAATACGTTTTACCCCCTTATCGTACTTCGTATATATGTATATATGTATACAGATGTGAGCGCATAAATGCTAAACATGATGGGTAAAGATAATTCTCGAATACATAACGTAGGGGAATGTTCTTTTATGAAAGCTGAAACTCTCCAAAAGGCTGTTACTCAGAAATTCCCGTTCCCGTTCGTGGGGCAATTGTGTTGTGGGAGATAACAACTCACTTTCGAACGTTAACGTGAATCTCTGAGTAACAGTTTTGTGAACAATTTGCAGCTTCAATATATATTTATTATGTATGTATGTATGTATGTATGTATGTATGTATGTAGTATGTATGTATGTATGTATATATATATATGCATGTATATATATATATATATATAATATATATATATATATTATATATATATATATATATGTGTGTGTGTGTGTGTGTATAATTTAGAGAAAAACCACTATTAAACAACTCAATAATGAGTCATTAAAGATGTCATTCACACTATATAAAAAACATATACTATAAAACACCTTAATTTAAATTAATAATGTAAAATAAATAGTAAACAGTACTTTATTGATTTTTAGAATAAGGTTTTTATAGTATATGTTTTCTATATGGTGTGAATATCTTTCTTTACTGAATTGTTTAATAGTGGTTTTTCTCTAAATTATATACGTATATTATATATGGTGAAATTTGATTTAAAATTGTTAAACTGAATTTTCCCCTGTAAGTTTTGGGAATATATTCCCTGCCGCAGCTCTGAGCTGAAACTAGAAAAAAAAATACATGCATACACGCACACACACATATATATGAATATATATATATATATATATACACACACACACACACACACACATATATATATATATATATATATATATAGATCAATAAATGGTGGGGTTGTGTTGACCGCACGTGGAGAAATGATAAGTAACGAAAAAAATTTTTTTAAAGGCAGAATGCTCAAATGAAAGAAACTTTTAATAAAATGAGAAATTGATAAAATATATAAATATATATTTATTCAACCGGTTTTCGTCATTGTATGACTTGTCAAGAATATTTATGTTTTAAGAAGTTTTTTTAAAAATTAGAAAGGGGAAAAAAAGAAAATTGCATTGGTTTTTGTAAAAGAATAATGATAAAAATGTACAAAAATTTAAAAATAAGTTCTCCGATACATTGTGAGTTCGTTGTGTATCTTGAGTTTTATGGTTGTTTACGAAAAAATTACCTTGAGGTGTTAAGATCCAAAGGGATTAAGATGTGTTGTGTTGTTAATTTCAGCATGTTTGCAGGACAGGAAGTAGTAGTAATTGTGGTCCTGGTTCTTCAGTTCCTGTGTTGTGAGTAAGGGGAGACAACTCTTTTGAGTTCTTCAATAAAACCCAAATTATAAAACTATCATTTTAGCTTCATTTGCATTATCTTTTTTATATAATTGCTTGTTAACTTAACTTTCACATTTTAACCTTATCTACGTTCTCACATGCGCTGGTTGCCAACATAATTATGTTGGACAAACGAGTCTCTCGTTACGTAAACGAGTAACGATGCATAAAGAACAAATAAATCTCCCGGAATACCGACAAATTCCACTGAGTGACCACTTAGACTCATGTGCTCAAGATTTAAACCCCAAATTCTATATATTCCCCTTCTACCAATGTAAAGACGGGATCACCACACAGGAGAGAATTAACAAGGAGAATCTCTTTATTGAAAAATTCCAAACACAACTTAATATGCAAACTCCTCGTTGATCAAACTTCCTTTCTCTACCTCACTCTTCATGGATGGACTAACACAAATATATAAAGATACCATGCATTCATCACTTCAAGCTAAAACTTATATTCTTTAAATATATTTTTACTATTGTTGTTATTACTATCATTTTTATTATAAATGATATGACAATTTGAAATGCAATTGTCTATGCAGATTTATATTATTAGAAAATAATATAAATAAAGTGTTAAAATTTGAAAGTTAAGTTAACAAGCAATTATATAAAAAAGATAATGCAAATGAAGCTAAAATGATAGTTTTATAATTTGGGTTTTATTGAAGAACTCAAAAGAGTTGTCTCCCCTTACTCACAACACAGGAACTGAAGAACCAGGACCACAATTACTACTACTTCCTGTCCTGCAAACATGCTGAATTTAACAACACAACACAACACATGCTCTTAATCCCTTTGGATCTTAACACCTCAAGGTAATTTTTTCGTAAACAACCATAAAACTCAAGATACACAACGAACTCACAATGTATCGGAGAACTTATTTTTTTAATTTTTGTACATTTTTATCATTATTCTTTTACAAAAAACAATGCAATTTTCTTTTTTTCCCCTTTCTAATTTTTAAAAAAACTTCTTAAAACATAAATATTCTTGACAAGTCATACAATGACGAAAACCGGTTGAATAAATATATATTTATATATTTTATCAATTTCTCATTTTATTAAAATTTTCTTTCATTTGAGCATTCTGCATTTAAAAAAAATTTTTCCTTACTTATCATTTCTCCACGTGCGGTCAACACAACCCCACCATTTATTGATCTGTACCCTCTACCACACGTGTGATTCAGAATGCCTCCGAAAAACAAGAGCACTCTTACAGAGACAGTCACCAATAAGACCATTCTAAAAGAACTCAAAGTACTCAATACACATCTACTTACATTCTCCAAAAAAATTGACGAACTTCTCCATCAATCCCGGGACAACTCAGAAAACAACCATCATCAACAACTTTCGGATAAAATTGATGTAAACCTAAACGAAATCAACACTACACTGAAAACTCTACTTTCGGATAAGATAGATGTAAACCTAAATGAAATCAACACTACACTGAAAACTCTACTTACCAATTCAACGCCAAAGAGACCTCAGACACCACTCAACACACAGAAAGAACACACTTCAACCCCAGCACACCGCATTAAAAACCAGCTCATCACTACTTGGACTAAGAAACTACACAACAGAAAACTTCTCTTCTGGAACATGCTCAAAAACCAAAACAAAGCTGAAATTTACGACAAATGGTTAAACTCCTCCCCTATCATACTACCCCGAAAATTCCAAATCAAACACATCCCAGACGAACCTGAAAAACAACGCTCCCTAAGAGAAAAACTAACATTGCAAAAAATGAAAACCGAAGTAGAACTTCTAAAACTCAGAGCACAAAACCACGAACAAAAATACACAAAAATAGACGATCAGATACTTCTAGAACTAACCTCACACACCAACGAACAGCCCCTCGAACTTGTTATTAAACTATGGAAAGATGAATGTGAAAAGGAAGAACGAACCTCCCTTAAACGCTGGGAAAACAACAAAGATTTCTTCCTCAACTATGAAACACAATTCATATTGAACCATAAATCCAAAAACCCATTCATAAAAGTACCCACAACACAGACTTCCACTGTACCCTATAAATACCATTCCAAACCGCACCTCAAATACACATACTCTCCAACCCCCTCCTAACAGGACACAACCTCCCCCACCATATAAAAAACCTTTTCCCCCCCCGAAACATCTCAACAAACAAGACCCACACAAAACCTGGTTTTCCAATCACTCTAACACCCCTCCCCCACCGATTAGAACCTTCAAGAACCTCCCATGCACTAGAAATTATCCCCCCCTCAAGGCTCCCCTCCTCACACTAATAACAAACAAGGCATCCTACCCACACCGATACATATAAGACCCAGCCAACGAACCCCCTATAGTCCACCCATCCAACAGCACATTCCTACCACCACATCTCCTACAGATCTCCAAACCCTCACATCCCACACGAACCCAATCACCACAACTACATACCCCCCTACATCCCCCCATACAATCTACCAGACACACACCCACAAACCCATCGCATTTCTCACAAATCTTTACACCATCGCATCCCATACCAACACAAATACGACAACTACCTACCCCCTCCAACCTCCCCACCCAAAAACACTCCTACACATACAACCAAAAATTTAACAAAGAATACACCCCTTACCTCAACAACCATTTTTTAGACAGAGGGGAAAAATACAAACACCACCGCTAACACAGACCCAAAATAAGAAAACAAAAATTATAAACCTCTCCAGCAAAACACTGACACCAACCCAAATCAACATCCTAGCAAGAGGTTTGAAATTCACTCCCACACCAAGAACACCCAAGGTCAAGGATGAAGTTTCTGAATTCTGCAGAAAACTTCGCCTAACAGAAGCTTTGACAGATATCAACAATGGGGACGATTCATTGATCAGAAATAAAAGCAACTTCCTACCACCAAAAGGGAGAAATAAAACACTGGACGATTTCTGTAAACACATCCAGAGTCTCCCCTTTACCCCAAGCAAAACCAAGGTAAAATCCAATTTCAGTAAGGAAGAATGGGAAAACCTACGTGACATACAACTGGATAAAAACCTCACCATCAAAGAAGCGGACAAAGGGAGTGCTGTGGTCCTTATGGACACGGAATTTTATAAACACCTAGTGTTCTCCATGCTTAACAATAACATTTTCTATGAGGTTATTAACAACTACAAACAGCAAAAAAAAAAAAAAAAAAAAAACAATCAGAAACCTCACCACACTCATACGCCAACACGGTCAGGGACTCACAGAAAAAGAAAGGGTTTATATCACCATTTTCAAATGCAAGCCCAGCCTTTTTTATGGCCTTCCTAAAATCCATAAAAACAAATACATCACCGAAGCCTGCAAACTCTCCACTGACATCCACATCAACATCAAAGCACCGGAGGACCTAAAACTAAGGCCCATCGTGGCTGGTACCTCCTGTGAAACACACCGCCTGAGTAACTTCCTAGACATCCTTTTGAAACCTTTCCTTACCCACATCAAAGTTTCATTAGGGATGATCTGGACATGCTCAAACACCTCCCGAAAACAGTTAACGAGGAGGCACTCCTGGTATCCTTTGATGTCAACAACCTCTACACCAACATTCCACATGAGTATGGTATAGAGGCAATTGACTTCTGGCTAGAAAAACACCCAGAGACATTCCCTGACCGCATTAACAAGTCTTTTATTACAGAATCTCTTAAGTTCATTCTGACAAACATTTTTTTTCTCTTCGACGACACACACTACCGTCAAAAATGTGGCATTGCGATGGGTACCAAGGCTGCACCAGTCCTTGCGAACCTCATAATGGGTTACTTCGAACTGTCACTCTATGAAATATCAAGCCAGAAATTTGGACATGTTTTCCACACCTACCTAATGGAAAACTGGAAAAGGTATTTAGATGATTGCTTCATCATATGGAAAGAACCTTATGAAAAACTCCTGGAATTCAAAACCATACTAAACAACATACATCCCAACATCCAATTCACTATGGAATTAAGCAAACATCATCTCCCATTCCTTGATCTCCTAATTATAAAAACACCTAAGAACCAAATCATAACAGACATCTACCACAAACCTACAGACTCACAAAAATACCTCCTCTTTAGTTCATGCCACCCAAAACACACCAAGACAAATATCCCTTTCAATTTAGCTAAAAGGGTATGCACCATTGTCTCGGATCCAAAAACACGAGAAATACGCCTTCAAGACCTCAAAAAAACACTATTACAACGTCAATATCCCTCCACCCTTATAGAGTATGGAATAAAACGCGCCAAAGAACTAGACAACACTACACAGAAAACCACCCAACCTAACACCACACACAACCTCAAAATACTTCCATACATTTCCACCCACAACCCCAAAAATATCGAAGCATACACCACAATCATACAAAACCTCAGTCTACTGTCAACAGACCCAAAAAAGAAAAACATTATAAATACACACAAAATCCTCAAATGCAAAAGGCAACACAAATCTTTAAAAAAACTCTTGACAAATGCCAAACTTCACACACCACATACACCCCCAAGAGTAAAAAAATGTGCACGCTCAAACTGTGGTACCTGCCCCTTTCTACTTGAAGGCTCTGAATTTACCTTCAAACAAGGTACGAAGTTTAAAATCAAGACTAACTTCTGTTCCTCCGAGAACCTTATCTACGTTCTCACATGCGCTGGTTGCCAACATAATTATGTTGGACAAACGAGTCTCCCGTTACGTAAACGAGTAACGGTGCATAAAGAACAAATAAATCTCCCGGAATACCGACAAATTCCACTGAGTGACCACTTAGACTCATGTGCTCAAGACTTAAACCCCAAATTCTATATATTCCCCTTCTACCAATGTAAAGACGGGATCACCACACAGGAGAGAATTAACAAGGAGAATCTCTTTATTGAAAAATTCCAAACACAACTTAATATGCAAACTCCTCGTTGATCAAACTTCCTTTCTCTACCTCACTCTTCATGGATGGACTAACACAAATATATAAAGATACCATGCATTCATCACTTCAAGCTAAAACTTATATTCTTTAAATATCATTTTTACTATTGTTGTTATTACTATCATTTTTATTATAAATGATATGACAATTTGAAATGCAATTGTCTATGCAGATTTATATTATTAGAAAATAATATAAATAAAGTGTTAAAATCTGAAAGTTAAGTTAACAAGCAATTATATAAAAAAGATAATGCAAATGAAGCTAAAATGATAGTTTTATAATTTGGGTTTTATTGAAGAACTCAAAAGAGTTGTCTCCCCTTACTCACAACACAGGAACTGAAGAACCAGGACCACAATTACTACTACTCCCTGTCCAGCAAACATGCTGAATTTAACAACACAACACAACACATGCTCTTAATCCCTTTGGATCTTAACACCTCAAGGTAATTTTTTCGTAAACAACCATAAAACTCAAGATACACAACAAACTCACAATGTATCGGAGAACTTATTTTTTAATTTTTGTACATTTTTATCATTATTCTTTTACAAAAAACAATGCAATTTTCTTTTTTTCCCCTTTCTAATTTTTAAAAAAACTTCTTAAAACATAAATATTCTTGACAAGTCATACAATGACGAAAACCGGTTGAATAAATATATATTTATATATTTTATCAATTTCTCATTTTATTAAAATTTTCTTTCATTTGAGCATTCTGCATTATTAAAAAAAATTTTCCTTACTTATATATAGATATATATATATATATATATATATATATATATATATATATATATATATACATACATATATATATATATATAAATGTGTGTGTGTATGTACAGGGTGTATCGGATATTTGGGAATAATATTTTAAGTTAAGCTAAAAAAAACTATATATGAGAAAACTGGATAAATTGTATAGAATATATCCAGCATTGACCTCGATTGCTGCCACTAGAGGGACTCTGAAAGGACTAAATGTGTTGATAAGGTGATCTTTATTCCTTTTGGTCATAACCTGCCCAATACAGATAGCAAGTAGCACAGTTGTGGTCCTTTCACTAATACGTTGTGGTCCAGAGTGGTTTATATAAGGAGAACTTTCATTCGAAATATTATAGGTAACATAATCATGAAGATCTTCACCCCTGCATTCCTGGAATTCACAGACTGTGTGAGCAAGCGCAGAGTATTGCTGTAACATATGCCTACTCCTTCGAATAATTGTCTCAAACCAGATGACGACAATCATTTCCTTGTTTTGATATAGCCTGCTTCATTGAACCAATGATCTCGCTAGATATAGTGAGTTGGCAAGACTAGGCCCTTATTTTTCACGACCCACGAGACCTCAAAAAATGTGAGTTCTTGATGTGCGTAACAGTTGAAAATTAAGTCTGTCTATCGCAGATGCATCTGTCAATCCTCTTGGTCACCTTTTGATCTTGAACAAAATTCTCATTTGAGAATATCCTGAGCATGGCAGCTCTTCGGGGTACTTCAGTTCAGCAAGCCCTTTGAGGGATTGACGGGCCACACGCCCGGTTCTTCCGGGTTTTATTAGACATCAGATGTTCGATTATCATAACATAGAATTTATTGCTGATGTTTTTCTCTAACTTATCTCTAGTGTTTTTGACTCAGATCCAGAAACATGATTGAAAATGGTACTGATCGATTTGTCGGCATTCTGTTGGACAAACTCGCCTTTTTTGAGAATGAATGATCATCGAGAATGATTTTTTCTTTTGTTCAAGGAAAGAACATTCCTGGTAGTGGCCAAAAGATCCCTGATCTTAAACACTAAGAGCATGGTAATATTATATCATATTAGATAGGTTTTCAGTTCTTTAGACATAACATGAACTTAGTAAAATATTTCTTCGCTTATCAGCTACTGAAATTTTATTGATGAATAGCAAGATATAAAAAAACAAGTGTATGCGTTCAAGAGCTGTCAACTAATCAAGTAGCGAGGAGATGAGGAAATAGAGTGATAGAAGATATAAATTTGATTTGCCGTATAACACAAAGATAAGAGAAAGTAGTAAGACTAATAATAAAGACAGAAAAGGGTCAGCGGTCATATTAAACGCGCATCAAACTACACTGCGAACGATTTGGATGCTTTGAATAGTGACAACGCATTCCATTTAACTTAATTTACAAATACATAAAGAGGTTATAAATAATAACGTAAACAAATAGAATTCTTAGATAATACTAAAATAAGAATAAGAATAAGAATGCTTATAAAATAAAAATAACTAAGAATACTGATACAATAATAATAATAATAATAATAATAATAATAATAATAATAAGAATAAGAATAATAATAATAATAATAATAATAATAATAATAATGATGATAATAATAATAATAATAATAATAATAATAATAATATAATAATAATAATAATAATAATAATAATGATAATGAAAATGATAATAATAATAATAATAAACCATCAAGGCCAATAAACCAGATATTGTTGTGAAAGACCAAAACAATTAAGTTTGCTTATTGATCGACATGAGCATCCCCTGTGATCATAATATCTCAGCGAAAGAGTTTGACAAGCTCAGAAAATATAAAGACCTACTCATTGAAATTGAGAAAACGTGGCATCTGAAGGCGGTTGCAATACCATTGATCGTAGGAGCACTAGGAATGATCAAGAAGGGAACCGAAAATTATATGAGAATGATCCCTGGCTTACCATCCCTGCAAGAAGTGCAAAAGATTGTCTTAACTGGTACATCACACGTATTGAGAAGAGCATTGTCGATGTGAGAATTATTACTACCCATGTATTTTAATTTAACTTTAAAAAAATGAACGAACTATTGAGTTTAATTTAATGGCCTACCAATATATACTATGAGTTTCTTTGCCCTAGGAGTCGGGAAGACACTCGGCAAGAAATGGAAGCAAATTTGAAAGAAGAAAAAAAGTAATAATAATAATAATAATAATAATAATAATAATAATAATACTAACACACATAACAATCAGCAGTTCCCACCACCAGTTTTCTATGTCACTTGCACACTCTAGATTCACACGCAGTCGTACAATTACAGATATATGCATACAAAAAAATACAGATATACATATATAAATGTAAAGACGTATGCATGGGCCACGTATATACGAATGCGTTTAGATGCACACACACGAAGATATAGACACATGTAAGTCAGTATACGCATACATATATATATATATATATATATATATATATATATATATATATATATATATATATATATATATATATATATATGCGTATATACATATACATATACACACATATACACACGTATGTACACATATACAACCATATGTATTTATATATTTACATACACAAACGTACACACACATATATGCATATATACACATACATAGATAAACAAACTAGAGAATATAGTTTAAAAGAACCATAACTACGAAACTACTTCACCTAGAAAGCTGAAATTTCAGATATACTATTTCTGCATTACATTGAGTGAGCACACCATATTTGGAAAAAAACTTGAGCAAGCGTTATGAATTCCATGTAAATTTTTACACATATACTAGAAATCAGATTTAGGAATATTCTATTTCGTTTATATTGAGCGCTAAATATGGGTCTGTAATGTTACATGTATATCTGTATCGGAGTATGTCTGTATAAACATGTGGTATATGTTGTCTGTGTATACTATTACATCATTATATGCATTTATCCGTATATGTATATTTACATGTGAACGACTGAATGTGGATTTAGGGTGGCTAATTTCTTTTCTGTGTGTGCTAGTGCTATTGCTTTTTCATTATTTTCATATCCTATTTTTATATTACTTATCATTACTTACGTATAAATGATATAAGTTAAGTGGCATGCTTTGTTTCCATCGAAGGACCTAAATCATTTGATGCCTGTGTGTCTTTATAAAGCTTGCTTCTCTAGATTATTTTTGTGTTAGACCGTAAGTCAGATTCGTATTCTCTCTCACACCTGTTCCCCTTCTCGACGATACTTAATTGATTTACCGCTCTTGAACTTGTTTTTGGTGGACTGACGTTGATTTCCAAGACTTCACTAACACATGCTGCTGAGAATAGGAATGGCTCCCTCAGGAGATGTAAGTATATGTAATATGAGTGCATAATAAATTTTCTGAGTGAATAATAAATTTCTAGCGAAACAATTGTTGTAAACTTTAACGCCATCCAACTCATATTTATTATAGTTGAATCGAAACCAAGGATTCGACTATGAATCGTATCGCTGGAAACTAAATGAATTCAGAATTACACAAATAAAGTATCATAGATTATTCACTCTCAACCCATTATGACTTTGTCTATCCAGTTGGTGGAATCATACACGCTGACGGACCTGATTTCTTATGAATTACTGGAAGTGATATTCATATATATATAAATTTCCATTATGTACTATTGTACGTATCAATTGTTTCTACTCAATGTGGACTAAGGGATTTCTAACATTTCTTATTTCTTTATTGCCCACAAGGGGCTAAACATAGAGGTGACAAAAACAAGGACATATAAAGGTATTAATCCGATTATATCGCCTCCAGTGCGTAACTGGTACTTATTTAATCGACCCCGAGAGGATGAAAGGCAACGTCAACCTCGGCGGAATTTAAACTCAGAACGTAGCGTCAGACGAAATATCGCTAAGCATTTCGACCGGTGTGCTAACGTTTCTGCCAGCTAACCGCCTTGTGAGGAATTTCTAACGTATATCTATAGATTCAGCGACGATTGTGTAATTACTGTGGATGACACCAGGTAGCCGTAAATAGTGAATGTGCTTTGCCAGCAAACTACTCGGGATATAACCTAAACGCAATTTAAATTTTTAATATTTTAAATTTACATCGAAACGTTAATTATAACTGTAGTGTGTTTGTGTGTGTGTGGGGGGTGTATATGTGTGTGTGTGTATGTGTGTGTGTGTGTGTGTACGAGGGGCGTTGAATAGTTCCTGGACTAAATGGAATCGCGAAAGGGACCGAATTGTTCGAGTTCTAAAGTGCCGCAGCACTAAGTGTGTGGATTCGTGAGGGGAATATATTGATCCAGGAACGTTTCAGCATCCACTGGAGGATATATATGTATATATATATATATTATATATATATATATATATATATATATATATATATACACGCCCACGTGTGGATGTAGAAAATAATTTCCTGGTTATAGGTAAAAGAAAATACTGGTGAAGCAGCTAATTATATATATCAGGAAAATAAGAATATGGAGATAAAATTGATAATTGATAAACATTAATTATCATTTATTGATTGATTACAAAAAAGTCATTATCTCATCTAACAGCTGTTTCTCTTCGCGCTATTTTAGGTATAATCACGTTTATTATTGCAATAATAATTATTATTACTGTGAAAGATTATACCAACTTATACTAGCGGAACTCATGCCCTGGTTTCTATGCTCTGGTTTCACACTCTGGTTTCTATAACATTGGAAAGTTGAACTATGAACTTTTATGCTTCTTTTTTTCTTCTTTCTTTCCATCTCCTTATTCTTTTACCCCTATTCTCTATGTCGTCATCCTATTAATATATACCATTCTCATTTTCCCTATATTTTCTCTATTTGTCTCCGATCACAGAATATCCCATACTCGGGTATGTCCCAATAACATTTTGAATTAACAATTATATATATAACAATTATATTATAAACTACTGCCTCGGCTATAACCTTGGGGCGCCAGTATTCATTTACAGGACTTACATAGTATACCTAATCGTTTATATATATATATATATACAGAGTGAGAGAGAGAGAAAGAGTAATAAGTCCTTTGAGAACTGTTCAAAGGTTCCTATTAGCAGCTCCTATTTGCATACCTGGTGTGACTAAGTTTTACATGCATTCATACTTAAGAAGACGAGCACAAGAAAAAAATTAACACATGCATAACGACGACTGAGTGACTTGTCTACGTATCGTTGGCATTCCGTCGGTTACGAGGACGAGTGTTCCAGTTGATCCGATCAACGGAAGAGCCTGCTCGTTAAATTAACGTGCAAGTGCCTGACCACTCCACAGACACGTGTACCCTTAACGTAGTTCTCAGGGAGATTCAGCTTGACGCAGAGTGTGACATGGCTGGGCCTTTGTAATACAGGTACAACAAAAACGGGAAGGAAGCGATAGAGAAAGTTGTGGTGAAAGAGTACAGCAGGGTTCAACACCACTCCCTGCCGCGGCCTAGTGGAGCTCTAGGTGTTTTCGCTCAATAAACACTCACAACACCCGGTCTGGGAATCTAAATCGCGATCCTAATACCGGGAGTCCACTGCTCTAACCAATGGGCCATTGCGCCTTCAAGTATTAAGATGACACTAAATCGGCTTTCATGGTACTCGAGGAAATTCAGCCTAACGGAACTTCACTTTAAGAAGTAATTAAGTTTAAGCGATAGGAGTAATCGAGAGTTCAGTCCCGAGTCATGGGAGATTTTATTCATGAACGTTTCTGTTGATGACTACTATAGGAAGATGGAGTTTGAATCCAGAAGATGCTGAAGGGAGGCAAAAGCGAAAAGTGAGGACTCCCCAAAAGAAAGTTACTAATTGCCATAGTCAGTCTTATAATATAAGTGTGTCCCACTTGCATAAACACGTGTGAGTGGGAAACAAAGAAAGAACTATTCAGCTACCCACATGTAGTAAATGGATGTCATTATTTGCTTCTGAGAAATAACCAAATATTAATAAAATGTGTATGTGCGTTTCATGAAATATGTGTGCGCGTACTTGTGTGTGAAATGAATCTTTCTGCCTTTTAGGCAGTAAGATTTGTTGTGCATCCCAAAATCTAACGTAATGATGATGTTTTATAAGTAGAAATACATCCAACACATTTCACTTTTTGAAAGCAATTGAAAGACATCTTTTGAAGAATTTCCACCAAAGGCTTTCGGATCCCACACATTTGCGCTTCTAACATGCATTTGCGAAAATTTATATTTCCTTTAAAATTCTTCGCAATGCAGAAATGTTTATCAAAATATTTCAAGTTATTCGCGATATTGTTGGCGATATTTTAAAAAATCGATATCTTTCTATTATGAAACCTGCAACATAAGTTATATTTTCCGAACGTTATCTTTCTTCTGATATTTCAAACAGAAAACAATTATCATCCATCCGCAGTTTCCGAAGTTTAGAACATATTGAGAGATGCAAAATGTAGTGGTTTACATTGATATTTATTGAGTTTGATGATGCGCAGTTTGAATAGCTGTAGATGTGCTAAGCCATCAATATGCATGTGTGCCTGTCTCCATTGATGTTTATTTAGAGAGCTCCGACTGCGGTAGTGAGCTTTTGCGTAAATGTTAATATTTGATTTACATATTTTATAACAGAAAATCGAGACACAGTAACATACATCCCCATATCTTTCACTTGTACTTTATTTTCTCTGTTTCCATATTTCCACACAAATACATACACACACAACACACACATACACACACACACACACATATATATATATACATATATATATATATATATATATATATATTATATATATATATATATATATATGTATGTAATATGCATATACTCAATTACAGATTTATACATACATATATACGTATATATATATATATATATATATATATATATATATATATATATATATGCATATATACACACACATAGATAGATAGTTGAGTGTGTATTTATGTGCGTGCGTTTGTATGGATGGGTGGGGTTATAGGTATGTGTGAATATAATACACCCACAGCTCCAGAGAGATTACACGAGGAATACCCTGCTGGCACAATTTTGTTCGATAAATATGATTCAGAACAAATAAATTTATTTTTTCTTATATAACTTCATCTTTTATATTAATACAAATGCTTCAAGCATCCATTTGATTTTGAATAACTACAGGTACATCATAACTCTTAAGTTATTAAAAGATATTTAGTTATACAAACTCTCTTTCCTTTTCCCTCTCACATAAATAAATACCTGAATAATGTATATAAATTACACACAGACATATACATATGTGTATATAGTGATATGCATATATGCATATATATACATATGATATATATATTTGTATATATATATATATATATATATATATATATATATATATATATATATATATATATACGTATATATATATATATGTATATATATATACATATATAAAGTAAAATGAGAGTGATGCTGTTGAAAATCCATTAATTTTTTTATATTACAATATTACATGATATACTCTGAATATAATATAACATAATATAATATTATATAATATAAACAATTATTAAAAATCTATAGGAGGCCAACAAATTGTTTCGACATACATATTTTTTTCTTGTATACATACATAATAACAGTTTCCTGGCATAAACAGCCTTGGTAGAAATAATAACATGTACAGCAAGAGAAAACTATAGTTGAAAGTTGAAAGTCCATGTTCCAAGGAAAAAGAAGCAAAAATATAGGAAATTGCACATGTTGTACTGTGTAGTTGTAATGGTGGCATATGGCACCGTAAAATAATTCAACAAAGCAAACGTTACTGCAGGAGATCTTCTGGATTAATTTCATTTGTTCGCATATCTAAAGAAGTATTTCAATATTATTCTAATAAAATACAATATATTTTGACCATATCCCTGAATAAGCAAACAAATAGTAACTCACTAGTTTAGAGTACACATTTCCGCTGAGAAATTTTTTCAAATTAGCTGACAAGCACACATGTTCACTCTCCCAACATGTTCAATATATGTTCCATGGAAATTACTGTTCCCGTTGTTGTTGTAATCTGTTATTTATATTCATTTCTTGCGGCGCCGTATGGCACCGCTAGGATTAAATTGGTTAATAACGTTTTACGCTGAAGTTACGAAAATATATTCTTTCGTAGATTTCTGAAGAATACGTCTGTATAGTTGCCAAATGACAATCTTGGTATCATTTGCCACCTTGGAAAGAATGTGCAGACTCTTGTCGCATTCTCTCCCTCTTCTTTTGTATCTCTCTATCCCCGCTCTCTCTCTCTCTCTCTCTCTCTCTCTCTCTCTCTCTCTCCGCTCTCTCCCTTTTTCTCTCGTTTACATTCATTTCTGTGATGTTTGAATTGAAAAAAGTTTTGAGACCCTTTTTTCGCTTAACATCATTTTGTTTTCCCAACTTCTATGGTTAATATATGTCTTCATTATTGTTGAATTGAGTTCTCTTCCAAATAATGTTGGGAGTTCGTCGAAAACCAAATTATCGATGCCGTATTCATGGACGGGAAATGCGGTTGCGAACTGAGAAATCGCAGGTAGCATACTTTTTTACCTGTTCCGAATTTCATTCAGTGATCTAGGAACATTCAATTTAATGTATATGCTGTTCATGGGCTTTCTATTTGAGTATAATTTTTGGTGATGATAGTTCCGGCGCCGTAGGACTAGTCGACAAACATCAAGGTAAGTATGATGAAGTCAGTGATTTTCATTTATCTTCCTGATTCCATTTCATATTTTGTAAATCAGAATTGCACCGATTTGCAATTCTGAATCGCACGTGGGATATTGTATAGTAATTCTATTTCTTTGGTTCTTGCATTCTATTTTATAGAGAGTGTAGGCTATGGTACTAGATGTCACCCGGATGCGCCGGCAGTTAGTAACCAATCACCAGCACAAAGGTAGGATAAGACTAATATAATCAAGTTCCTATATCCTTGTCGGCCTATCCATAAACAGGTAGAATGAGTAAACGAACGTTTCTCCATCTGCTTATTACATAGTATTGTGCTACATAAATAGGAAGACGCATTTGATAATATGTATGAGGCAATGGATGGGAGGGTCGTAATTAGAAGGATTTTAACCCTCACTTTATGATAAACTAATACTAAACTATCACAACAACTAGACGCATATCGTATAACCAATTGTTGCAAACAGTGGAGTAGTAAGTTTAATAAAAATTTAATAAGAAGTTTGTTGCCATATGTTACCAACTGATACGACGCTTAGCATATTTTTGCAAATTGCAGAAAAGATAAGCTGCAATAGACTTCACTCCTGTTTTGGTAAACGTGTTTGTCCATATTATTCAACCACCAAAGAAATTAGTGCTAGCAATTAAAATTGTGATATTATGTTACAATATGAAGTAGCTTTTCCTAATAAGAAAAAGGTTTACTGTTTTACATTTGGAACATTTTATGTAAAATAAGGAAGTAGTTATTATTTAATTCTTTCATCAGTATTCTTTAAATTAAGTATTCTTTAAAAGCATGGTTAAACGTGTGGTAAAACAATTAAGACGTTATATCTTCATTTTAGGAATTAAGGTATGCATCTTTGCTGGTTTCTATTAGGCAGCAATAGAATTCTGATGGGTAGTAAAGCTTCCCAGGAAATTTGATATTTATTACTGAATTACCAATTTTAATGGAATCCTATATTATACAACGCAAAATATATAAGAAAATATGATTTCAGAAAACTACACTCCATATAATCGAGAAATATGTTATATATATATATATATGTATGTGTGTATATATATATATATATATATATATATATAACCTAATATGTAATATTGTAATATAGATTTCAAGCGAATAGCACATATTAGTGCTAAAAATAACAAATGTTTATTTAGAATGTATATTGTTATATGACTAGTCACAATGTACCAGCAACAGACTATGAAAGCGTAATGTATGTGCTGCTATCATGCATTGTCTCGTATTCAGTATATTCTTATTATGAATGTCACCAAGAGATTATCCGTCTTATCGTAACTATTATTCGGCATCTATAGTCAATAGAATCTCCGTTTGAAAGGAACAAAGGAATTCATTTCTAGCCGCCCCCGTAAATTTTATGCACTGCATATAAATGTTACTATTTCTGTAATTACATATAGATGCATGTATGTTTGTGTGTGTGTGAGGGGGTGTATACATGCTTATAGACACACATATTTGTCTAAGCATTAATATGTTTGCATATATTGTATTATATGTGTGTATGGGCTTATATATATATATATTCATTTACACATCCATGCACATATGTATGTATGCATACACACCCAATGACACATACGCACACATATATGTATATATATATGTATACATATATATATGTAAATATACATTATATGTACATATATGCGTATGCCAGGATGTGTGAATGAATATATATATAGTCTGTGAATTTAACACATACGTGTATGTGGGCTAAATTCTTGCGTGTTGGTGTATATGTGTATACTAAAATTCTATATCGTAATGCAATAAATATTGAGAATATGCATTACGTATATACTTCATACTGTATTGTTAACATTGTCAACAAATCTGAAACAAATTTGTGAATAAACCCCCACGTAAACCATTATAGATTTAAGCCTACTCTAATGTATACAAAATAACTATGTTTTGTGCCTCGTCTACCATAAATTTATTGTTTACTATTTCTACATATGAAGCTACGCATCTGACACAGCATCTCGTATAAGAACGGACGAGATTATATGGTCGTCAGTTACTTTTGTATCTGTATTGCTAATTCCATCGCAACAATTCGTTATGACATATAGTGTACATGCTATGATACACATGCTATAACTTATATACATGCTATAACTTCATAATTGGCAAAATAAGCACATTAGAACAATAAAGAACGAAAACTTTTAATCGCTCTCACGACTTTGGTTCTCGTACCTTGAAAATTAACTCTTTCTTGTTTTATCCTGAAAGCTTGTAATTAAGTTTTGCCAGTCATCAGTAACAACGAGTAACTATAATATATAAATGGTGATAATATATAAATGGTGATGTCTATATTTGATAACGTATTATTGTAGATTAAATTCATTTCGCTTTACCCTTGTGTCATTAATGACGGGGTTAAACTTACCGCGAACTTAATAGGAAACCAGAAATTTATGAACTTGCGAGAAGAAGAAATCCTTGAAATTAACGATACTCTATGGTCATAAACAGAAAAAAATGGACTTTTGTTGAACACAAGAGTAATATAGAAACATATTTAATTGGTTATTTGCACAGTCATTAAATAACTGATTGGAGAATCAACGAGGCATTAAAATATCACATCAATGGTCGAAGTTCAAATGTAAAGTTCCTTTGCAAACATCTTATTCTACATTCAGTTAACCTAATTTCCATAACAAGCAGAAGGTTAACCGTGGGTTGTCCATATGTGATAATCCTCTTCCTATGATAAATTTATTGCCATTAAATAGGAAAAATGCAATGATCAAAAGGTATTTTGTGTTCTGAAGACATACATTTGTTTTCGTTGCTCTTGGGGATTTTGAACTGCTTAAAGTAGGGGTTGGAATCAGTGTTTTAAGTGGAATTCAGTCAACAATTCAATATTTTCTATTTTCTTAACTTTGAGATTTCTCGGCGCCAGTATGTCATCAACTGTTGGGTTTTGAATACAAATAAACACTTTTTGGAAAAGTTTCAGCAGTCAATAACTGCAAATAGTTCTAATAGCATGTGTGGTAAAAAAAAAGAAAAACAGAAAGAATAAAGAAAAGCAAATATAAAGTCGTAATTGTAAACTGACTTAACCAACCACGAACATTATATAAGCAATTAAATATACAGAAGCTGCCTATTTTATTTCTGGTGTTTTGTCAACTTATCGCAAACAACATGCTCGTTACCGGTCATGCTACCTCTACCGGCTTCACTCCAAATATCTTGTATTTACAGTGTTAAGGCAATAAAGCTGAAGTTTCTTGATGCATGTGAATAGAATATTATCGTAAATATTTTAAATGGTTCCACGCGGGGGTGTGATTCTAATTTGTGACTGAATAACTGTAAGCCAAAATCTCATTGTAGCAGCCAAGTACTTATTACAGAAATGTATGCATATTCTTTCACCTGAAAATCTCATGGAAATAAAGACACAAACATTACTTTTGAAACTCTTTCACGGTTATTTTGTGATGTGACTAACAAATGTGTTATCATGTACAGAGGGTTCACCGGCGTGCCAAACACATCGTGTTAATTGATTTGGAAAACTCTTTAGCATAACCTAGATAGAATGGAGAATTAAAAGCCAGTCAATGTCAGCAGCACCAAATATTGGAATTTTAAATGTTTTACCATTGATTTCTTTTCTCAGAGAATTAATTATATTCTTTTGATCTGTCAATAAACTTTCTCTTAATTAAATAGAAAACCAATTGAGAAAGAAATCGCTAAATGATCAAACGAGAAGTCACGTTGTATAGTTTTTAATATTTATGTGTATAATACTATGTATAGCAATAATTAAAATTCCTAACATTCGTTAAATAGTTGTACATAACTATTAAGTTTAGGACTGATAATAGATGATGTCTCAGAAAAAAAACACATCAACTATTGCTAAAATAACAATACAAATAATATTTGTTACAGACCTTTTGTTTAAGTCTTATCTATTATGTATTTTCTGTTATCTTTGCAAATACATAAAACACTTAAGCTACAAAATATTTCACCATAAGTTAGCTTATTCGTTTTGTTTAAATCGACCCGGGGATTATAAATTCAAAACAATGCATATCATGTTTGATGTAAAACAGATATATGCACTCGTTCTGTCGATTATATATCTCAGTGCAGTTTACAATACATTCCCCTATGCGTCAATTTAACTAGAACTTTCCGTCAATAAAGTTACTACAACTACTACTACTACTACTGCTGCTGCTGCCACTACTTCCACTACTTCTACTACTACTACTACTACGCCGACGACTGCTGCTGCTGTTGTGATTGTGGCGACTCCTCTTAGAGAGACATATCATCTCTATGACAATTATACAACATGCTGTAAAATAATTACGGTGGTAACGTGACTTGGCTTCCAGTTCCTATCAGTCACGACTACGTGTAAGTTCTCGTTTTCAGCTTATAACTACCAGCATCACTTACAGATGAGGACAGCCATAGTGACTGATGTGCGTATGCTTGAAGTCTCTAACAATCCTTGAATATGTCAAGAATGCAGGACGACCTTTATTATTTGTCTTAACCAGAACAACTCATAATGCAATAATCTACGACGATTTCATCTCAATCCGTTGGGATGATATGTAATCAAATCATTGGTTGCGGATCCGTGGAATAAGCTGCCGGACGAGATAGTGAAGATGCCGACGACCGTTCGGTTCAAAGTCTCTCTTGACCAGAAATGGCCTGAACACCCTCCCTGTACATAACTCCATGTCCCCCTACATGGCATTGCTTTTGCTTTTTGAGCCAAAAAATTAACTTAACTTAACTTAACTTAATACTACTGCTACATCACACCTTACTTTTACAAAGGAAACTTCTAGGCAGGAGTCGATGCCAAGAAATATGAATATTAATTGCACTGACTTATAATCTGAAACTTTTTTAATGACTTAGAAAGAGACGGAGAAATGCGGTACTAAGTAAATTTTCAAAGCCTGGACTAAACGGGTGGGATGGGGTGGTGCTGAATGACGTTGTGATCTAACATAACACTTAAACTGAGTGTTAGCAACATAAGTGTACATACTAAAGTTATCCAAGTCCTAGGTGGTGTGTAAAGCTTGTGAGAAATTAAGTCCATAAAACACGAAAAGAACAATACCTTGTCCTTCCGGCAAGCATTTAACCATCAGTTGACAGACAAATTTCACCATCGAGGCAAGGATATGAAAGATGTGCTGTGCAATCACATAATAAAATAGAACAATGTTTAATTTCAAATCAGATGATATTGGAAACATCCCAAGAAAAGTAGCAACAAACAGGCAAGACAGCTGATAAACACATTACAAGAACAAAAATTAGCAAATATACATGAATTTTCATTACGCTTTGGTAGAAAACAGCAATTTGTAAACAATCATGACATAAAGAATAACAATGATAATGTAAGTATTCGTGCGTAGACTTTCGAAATTGACGTTTTCTGTGATCTTTTCTATTGCTGGATACTATATATGAAACATTAAAAAGAGAAGCGGGTATTATATTAATATTATGTCATGAATGCGCATGCTTCTATGCAGATGGCTAGCTCACACAGATGAGGGAAATTTTATAATACCTTGCCTGTATGTATAAAAGCTATAGAAAATTACCTTATGCACTCCAAACAGCAATTAAAAGCATTCCCTGCGGATTCGTAGCGTGAAGTGGCATATATCGGGGAAGGAGAGCATATAATAAAATGGATTGCTTTCAGAACTGAAGATTGGGCTAGAGCACATGATTAGTCAGTGCTTAACACACTGGCACAAAAGTTCTTCCTGTATTATTAAAGAAGGCCGAATAAAGGGATCATCATGAAGAATATTGGTGATCCACTTTGTAAAACAATACGGGAAATTACTCAATGTCGACTTGCCATTTGGCAAAATGTGCACATATAAATATGGGTTACTATAAGCACACAAAAGGGCTTCACCCACAAGTGCATAAACCAATAACAAAGACATGCTCAGTAGCAAGTGCCTATAGAAAAGTTACAAACCTGTTCGTTCACAGTATAAATACCAGATGCTACACACGCATATATTTGAGATCCCCTTCGGTCATGACTGACCGTGGGATTGCACCTAGAAAGTTATCCTCCCAGGCACAATCCGGACAAGGTTGTTTTATGGAAACAAGCAATCGCTCATGCATACCAGCCTCCCCTCTCCATGCCACAAGTGTTATCCAATGGAAAGGCAAAGGCCGATACAGCCTGGCACCTGTGACGTCGCAACTCATTAACTTGCTCATTAACTGGAGCAACGTGAAATAAGGTGTCTTGCTCAAGAACACAACACGCAGCCCGGTCCGGGATTCGAGCTCACAACCTCACGATCGTAAGCTCGACGCTCTAACCACTGAGCCATGCGCCTTCACACGCATATATACAAATCATTTAATGGCATCTTGTCCGCGATGAATGAAAAGGAAATCTCAGCAGCACCAGCACATCAGAGGGGTTGCTGATTCTAAGGCAACACAGTTTTAGAGACGTCAAAAGACATTGTTTTACTGTTAGTTTTAGAAGCCGACGAAAAAGCCTAAGGAATCTTTCCCAAGTAGAATCAGTAGTGACAGAGAGAGGGGGAATGGAAAAGAAAATGCTTGACGAGAAATAGCAATAGTGGGGCCCAGACGAGGCGAACAATATTGAACCCACATTCTCTATAAATCTTCTTACATCTAGTTACAAGGTTAAGGAACAAATAGTGTGGAGGGGAAAGTTGCCAACGTCCTCGGGGAAACAAAACTACAAATGATTCCTACAATAAAAAAACACCCAAACAACAAAACCATTTCGCAAAGTGGATACTAATATGTAAGAATAGTCAACATATTGCACTGGAGAAGGAACACTTCTCCAGGAGAGAATTGTGTTCATAGCTATTTTAGCATAAAGAAAATGTAACCGACAATCATTTGGATACAGTGTTGGCATTCTACAAATTGGGTCCAGACTAGAAATAAAATAAGACAGAGAGACTAACGTTAAAGTGTAGTTTGATACTTACACAGTATTTCACATGGAACATCCATTAGACGCAAGACATTACCAGCCGCTCTGATTTAATGACACCACTGAATATTCTGAAAGCTCAGACAAAGATTTATATTGAAGATTTTGTGATAAAACGTAATATGGACCACGGATTCCTTTGGTCAATTTAGGTAGAATTTTCCAACCTGTCAGCGCGGTTTGTGGCTATTATTGAGCAAATCTTTATCATTAACTTTATTTTCAATGTATCCTTATAACCATTATCCATAATTATTCTGTTTTACATGTTTCCCTCTTCAATATTTCTTTCCATTTAAGACTCTTCACTTTTACCTAAATCAGTAACATCATGAACTTCATCATCATCATCATCATCAGCATCATGAACGTCATCATCATCATCATCATCATCATTATCACCATCATCATTAACATTCTTAAATCATTACACATGGTGTGTCGGGCAGGCAGAATCGTAAATATGGTGGACAAAATAGACTGCAGCATTACTTCCGGCTTCACGTTCTCAGTTCAAATTCCGAGGTTGATAAACAACTGCTAGGGGTCAATGTATTCACTTAACCCCTTCCTCCTAAATTGCGTGGTCTGTTTTACTAGAAAGAATTATATACACATACACACAGACTGTGCGCGCCCACCCACACAGAGAAGTATTTATGCATGTGTGTGTGTGTGTGTGTGTGTGTGTGTGTGTGTGTGTGTGTGTGTACAGAGTGTTCATAAAGTCTGCTTACAATATTAAAAATTAATTGCAGAAGCAAATAATTTGATAAATCTGTAGAAATTATCACAAAAGTAAAATATATTGAAGTGCATCATTTAATACATCTCTGTGGAGACACCATTAGTTGCACGAAGCACATAAAAACTCAATTTCTTGTCATGTCCGTTGTAGTACAGCTTTATGAATGGTGGCAATGTCAACAGTGAACCTTTGCTTCAGGTCGGTGATGTCTTGTTTCTTTGTTCGATACACGATGTCTTTAACATAACCCCATAGAAAATAGTTCAAATGATATCTGGGGAACGAGGTGGCCAGGGAATTAGGCCACTCCTTCCAATCCACTGGTCTGGAAATGTGTGATTTAGGAACCCACGAACATGCACTCCCCAGTGTGGTGCTGGACAATGATAGCTGGCTGAAGGTCATCCAGTTCTGGTGCCACATATTCAGTCAAGTGTTCAAGGTACTCAACTGCAGAAAGTTATCTCTCTATGAAGATAAACTGGACCAATGATTTGATTACATATCATCCCAACATCAGATATTCATTTTTGGATGGGGTCACATGGAGCTGTTCTGATTCCAAGATTCTCACATTTATATTCTTACTGAAGCATGAAAGTCTGCCTAATGGCTAAATCAAACTCGGGTGAGGAACTCTGAAATTTGTTCCAGCATGTTAACTGCAAACAATTTTCGTCTTGCTTTATCATTTGGTTCGAGTGCCTGTAAGATTTGCACTTTTTAAGCATACAATCGTAACTTCTGGTGTAGAACTTTGTGCATTGTTCAGCGTAGTAGCTGTAAATGTCTGGCAGCACTAAGTATGGAATTTGTAGGAGGACTAGTAAAGGGTTGGCTTACACGATTATAGCTTTCATCGTCCACTACTCCTTTTATCCAGCACTATTCCTGTTTCCTTAAATGTCTTGTCATGCACAAATTGACAGACACGGCGGTGGATTTCTTCCATACTTCATCCTGTAGTTCCACTGGGTCTGTGTGTCCAATTTTCTTTCAACACACCACGATACACATTGTACCTCAAAAGGTACAAAGTGTAGCTTTTTTTTTTGGGGGGGGGTCATTTAACCGAATATTTTCCCTCAATAGATTACCTGAAAAACGGAAATGCGATGTGGTTAAAAACTTTGACAGCAACTGAGTAAATAGAACAACTTTGATAAATATATCCCATCATTTGCCTTTGTAATAAATTTTTGAAATTGTAGGAGTGGCTGTGTGCTAAGAGTCTTGCTTCCCAATGACCTGTTTCTGGGTTCAGTCCCACCTTGGACAAGCCGTGTGAGTGGATTTAGTAGACTGAAAGAAGCCCGTTATATATATGTATATATATATATATATATATATATATATATATATATATATATATTTATGGATGTGTGTATGTATATATTTGTGTGTGTATGCTTGTCCCCCCACCATCGCTTGACAACCGATGTTGGTGTGTTTACGTCACCGTAAAATTAGCGGTTCGGCAAAAGATCCCGATAGAATACGTACTTGGCTTGCAAAGAATAAGTCCTGTTGTTGATTTGTTTGAATAAAGGCGATGCTCCAGCATGACCGTAGTCAAATAACTGAAATAAGTGATAGAATAAAAGTATAAAAGAATATTTGTGTATATATATATATATATATATATATATATATATATATATATATATATATATATATATATATATATATATAATATATATATATATAGATAGATAGATAGATAGATAGATAGATATAAGTGTATATATGTGTGTGTATGTGAGTGTGTATGTTTGTGAATGTATGTATATATAAACGTGTGTATGCATGTATGTATCCATACATAAAGAATGGTCTTCCATACACTTTCCAACTGAAAACTTTGATTTATAAGTTATTGGGTAACAGGAACCTAGTTTTTAAATTATTCTTCTAAGGATCTGAACCACGCAGTTGACATCAATCTTGTAAAAACGTGATCTTAAATTTAACATCCTAATCACACACCGAGAGCTTTTCATATATACACAAGCGAATTTCAGTATGTGTACGCCAATACGCTTTCTCTGTACAGTTGTATATGTAGGTTTAAATATGACTGCAGGTATGTGTGCGTGCCTGTGTATGTTCGTGTGGTAAAAATCAACACATATCATTTATTCCTTTTGTTTCCAAAAAGATAATTAGAAACTGTTTTGTTTTCCTAGGTTTATGACGTCTAAAACGTTGAATCACTGATCTTAAAGAGAATTTTATTGCTTTCATTCAATTGTAAAGAAAAATTAGTTGGGATAAGAAATGGAACGAAACATGACACAAAGAAGATATTAACTCTAAACAAACAACGCTTTATAGTAAGATTACCAGCTTCAGAATTCTACCGTATACAATAAACTTGATGATCTCCTTTCAGCTGGTTCAAAATACTAATATGTCCATTTAGACTATTTCAGAACTTCATTTCACATCATTTAACATAATTGTATGAATCGCACGGTAATTTCAATTCAAAAGTACTTCAAAAATATATCCGTATATTATTTACCAAACTTTTCCACTAGCAAATCGCTGTCTCAAAATATGCTTCCCTAGTGCATGGAGGAAATATCTAGCGCTAATAATTTTCAAGAATACTAAAATGCGCTTTTATTTATATTAGAATAAAGGATTTTTTTCAAAATTATTAATCATTGACTGGCGTTTTGAGTATCATTATCTTAAAGCCAATAACAATGTATTTTCAATTTAACAAATTTATTGTTGAAACACTCAGTCATTGATCAGAGGACATGTAATAAAATTGATTGATTGATCTGATTCTTCTATACAGTGCACTTTGTATTTCATTCCAATTATTGCATTAAGTACCTCCAAAGCATTTGTCAATATATGTCAGACAATCACAGCATAACGTGAGGAGTCGTGGCAGATTTGGTAAAGAATATTTTGCAGCAAGCAATTCCTAACAGGAACAATACCAAAATTTTATTTCAATGGTAAGTCACATTATATCAATATATCAATGGAATTTATTTCAGAATATTCGTTCAAAAATTTTCTGGGATTTTTTCTGATACGCTATACCTGAAAATATAATAAGATACATTTATAGATACATTTAGATACATTTATAGATATATTTATATATTCTAAGTAGGTCAATCTTTCAAACTTAGGCACAGATTTCGTGGTGAACTGACTGCGATCGTTTAACGACGGATCAAATGGTTTCTCATATTTAAAGCTTCCAAAACCAACCGGGTATATTTACAAAATTATTCTGAAATTTCTGACCTTCTACGTTGAGGAAATCTCTGCCAGAGAAAAAAATTATATTTTAAACTGATGCTTGCTTTTATAATTGATTCTCCCTTACGTCTACTACCAGGATGTTCTGAAGAAAGGTGTCTCGGTTTGACCGTGTAGAATAGATTCTAACATAGAGATCTGTAGCATTTTTACAATACCTAAATGAGTTTAACAAAGAAATGCTGTTCATTCAACACGCACTTTCCAGCAACAAACAAATACTAACCGGTTTGTTAGACTGTAGATTTGAACGTTTAATCAGGTTGATGATAAACTCATTCTGTAACCCAGTCACTGTATCATGGGAGAATTTTATGGATGGTGTTTAGCTGAGCTTCATTTCCTTGTCTTCCAAGTATAGATATTACCTTATATTACAAACAGGAACCTGTTTGTCAAAGTAAGGGAATCGACTCTGATTTAAGCACCTTTGAAAATTTACAAGCACGCTATGAGTTCTATGGGCAAATATATTTCTTTCCAAAACAGCTGAATTTTGAACTAATCACTGTCTGTTGTTTTCCAAAATTAACTTCATCATATTTCATTAGCTTATGTTTCCGAACTGCTCATCAAAAGTTTGAGCAATCATTTAAATACTTTTATCGGTTATTTTATTATCATCTCTGTTCATTTTATTAGCTCCTAAATTGCCATCATAGTTACCATTTTTATTGTTCTCAAAACATTTATTTTATTACCTTTCCGTCGTATTCGAAATCTGTTTCCATTATTTTTTTACTATCTGTAATGTTTGTCATAAATAGGCTTTTTGTATCAGAGTATTGTGTTTGGCATTATGTCTATCGCTCCTCTCCCAGAAACATTTGCTTCGAAACCTTGTTGAGGTTGCAAATCATTTCATGTAAAGAAAGCGTTTACAGGAGAAACGCTTACTTTACAGCAACAGGCTAATACTTCACATTCTCTAATTACTTTCTATGAGTAATTGGTACATACGTATATCTATACTATGTACGAAACTAGCACAGATAACCGGCCTTGCTCGTGATTAAGATGGCATAGCTCTTTATTGCTTAACTGGGTTTCGGTCGTGTGACTATGGCCATGCTGGAGCATCGCCTTTAGTCGAAGAATTTGAGCCCAGGATTTATTGTTTATAAGCATAGTAATTTTCTATCGGAGTGTTTTGCCAAACAGCTGTTACGGTGACGCAAACACAGCAACGTTGGTTGTCAAGCGATGGTGCGTGTGAAAACGCACGTACACAGACTCGCACGCACACGCACAGACGCACGCACACACACAAACGTATATATATATATATGTGTGTGTGTGTGTGTGTATACATATATTTATACATATATATATACACATATAAATATATATATAAATATACATATATACATAGGTATATATATGCATATATATATATATATACATGTATATATATACATATATATGTATATACATATATACATATATATATATATATATTATATATATATATATATTCATGTATATATATTGTTACGCCGGCACTCAGGCCCAAGGCCTTCCGATTCCACCACGGGCCTTAAGTCGCGACGATGACACTCAGTAAACCGGAAATCCATCACGGGAAAGAAGGAAGGCGGCGAACGCAGCCAGGAACCAAAACAACAAAAGAAAGAGACATACAGCGGAGTTGCGTAATTCAAACATTTCTTTTTTTAACACGATAGTTCTCAAAAAGTTCCTTCTTTTCTTTTAAAATCCTTTCCAAGTTATCTTATTTTCTCCATTTTTTTTTCTTTTAAAGACAGCCAACAACACGCTCCCTTTTTTTCTTTTCAACGGTTACGTCAGATCCTCTCTCTTTTTTTCATTTCAACAACACATCGTCTCTTCTCTTCTTTTTTCAAATGTTTACATTTAAGCATTAGAATTCAAAACATACAGAAAAACAACATTACCAGAACATTTGTTTCTTATATTCGCGCCGGCAACAATATTTAACTTCATAAACCTCTACTACAACTTGTTTGGCCCCTCGTTGTCATCTCTTTCACTACCGTCT
The DNA here is from genome assembly GCF_006345805.1 of Octopus sinensis. NCBI lineage: Eukaryota > Metazoa > Mollusca > Cephalopoda > Octopoda > Octopodidae > Octopus > Octopus sinensis. The sequence continues at coordinate 14,749,360 of NC_043009.1, read as the reverse complement.
CTCGTTTCCGCCATCTCCAACTACACCTGTCTGTCTCTGTCAGTCTCTGACTGTCATCTTCTTGGCTGCCTCTCGCCGACTCCACCTTTTACTCAATGCTAGCCATAATTATAACGGTCAGCAGCTAGAAGAAGAGAGATATCGATGACAGCAGTGTGTAGATCCCTTCCCAAAATTTTTAATTTTTTAAACTTTCCGTGACCGTGTGGGGCCATAGTCGACTGCGTAAGGCCATTAATAATCGTGCTCTTTGACAGGACAAAGGAAATACCATTGTCCTGAACAACTGGAGCACCGGTTCAATTCCAGCTAATGGAACAAGGGCTTAATGTGTTTTTGTTCGTTTACTTTTCCTTGCGGCCGTAACACTATGCATTTAAATATGTATACATGTATATATATATATATATATATATATACATATATATGCATGCATATAAATATACATATATATGTATATATCTATCTATATATATACATGAATATGAATATACATATATGTACTTATATATATATATGTATATATATATATATATATATATATATATATATACACATATATAAATCTCTTTCTATATATATATGAAATGTTTTTTATAAAATTATTTTAGCATTTTCTATCTTGACTTTTTTCCATATATATCGACTAGAGTGTTCCATTTCATCGGTCTGCATATCATTAACCCACACGAGATACACAAAATGCCGACAAAAACAGATACAGTCACTTCCATAAATGAAGAAGTACTGAAAGAACTCAAGAAAATCAACACAAATCTGTCAACATTTCTAAACGAATTCGACTCGACACATTAACCCATTTGGGAGAACAATGAGGAAACTAATACGAAAGATACAACCTCCGAAATCGCCGAAAACCTTGGAAAATTATGCAAAACAATTATAACATTTCTCTCTAACAACGCGAATCAAGGACCTCCAAACGAGACAGCATATGGGATCAATACTCTCACAACATACCAAATGAAACACCACATATGGAACAAATCACTTAGAGATAGAAAGTTCGCTTTTTGGAAGATGATCTAGTCGATATATATGGAAAAAAGTCAAGATAGAAAATGCTAAAATAATTTTATAAAAAACAAAAATGGCTCAACCGGACACCGTTAATTCTCCCACGTAAATTCCAGATTAAAGCTATTACAGGGGAACCTGAAGCACAATGATGCCTTAGGGAAAGAATGGCAATGGAAAAAAGGAAAATGGAAATAGAACTTCTAAATTTGAGGGCCCAAACGAATGAAGATAAAGTAAAATCCACCGATGAAGAGATCAACCAAGAAATTCACAAAATGACCTAAGGGCCAAATCAAGAGAAGATCTCCAAACTATGGAAAGAGGACTGTGAAAAAGAAGAACTGAAAACTCTCCAACGCTGGGAGAAAAGCGCCACTTGGTTCTCAAACTCTGAAACCGTCTTTCAAACAGAGCACGCTTCCAACAATCCTTTCCTGAAAATAAGAAAATCAAAACAACACTCAAACACTGATACCCACCTGTCTAAAAATCGGAACCATCACCCCGACCAAAAAGAAAAGAATACAGGACCTAACCCTAAATTTTTAAGCCACCAGTGATACAATATCGGGAGTACCCTAGCTTCAAACAGAGAAAGGATAAATCACTACCGAGAGGATAGACGCTGCAACCTACTCCCCCCAATAAGGAGTTACCAACGAGATGTTCGTTCCAACAACCTACTAAACAACCATGCGCAACAAACCCGCACCCCACGCAATAATTACTAACGATGGCCCCCTAAATCGTCATACCTGAATATGGGATATCGGGACACACTTTTCAATACTGTTCCAAGAACCCACACCATAAATCACAACAGGGCACCCCACAACAACAACTACATAATAGCTACCGTCCCAACCACCCCAATCATTTTAAGACTCAATACGCAAGCACAGAGACGCAAGATAGCACCAAAGAGGCAGGAAGAACCAAAAGTGATAAAAATTATCAATCTAACTCACAAAGAACTAACAGCAAACCAAATCAATATACTCTCCAAAGGACTCAAGTATACACCCACCCCACAACACCCCGACTACAATGAAATGAAAGAAGAAATCGCAGAATTCTGTAGAAAATTACGACTTGCTGAGGAACTATACGACAAATACAACGAGGACGAATCGTTGGTCCGAAATAGGAGTAACTACACCCCTCAAAAGTTAAGAACAAAACAATTGATTATTTCTGTGAACACATCTCGAATTACCCATATCAACATATGCACAAAAAAAAAACACTAACCAAACTTCAACAAAAAAGAATGGGCTGAGCTGAACAAATAAAAAAAATGACAAAACAATAACAATCAAAGAGGCCGATAAAGGGAGTGCAGTTGTCTTAATGGACACATTATTCTATATAACTTTAGTACTATCAATGTAGGAAAACACAACATATTATGAAAAGGCCCAAAACTACAGTCAGCAAAAAATAATGAGAGAACTAAAATCCTTGTTAAAGCTATACAAAGAAGGGCTCGCCGACAAAGAATATGACTACATGACCAATTTCAAAAGTAAAACCAGCCAATTCTACGGTATTCCCAAGATATAAAAAAGTGAGAAAATACGTAACGCATGCAAGATAGCCACAGACAAAATAAAGTCCCTACTCCTAATGACCTCAAATTGAGACCTATAATAGCAGGTCCTGCAAGCGAAACCCAGCGCCTCTAACTTTTTAGATACTTTCTTAAAACCATTCCTCTACCATGTCAAAAGCTATATAAGGGACGATATTCTCAATCACCTTCCTAAAACAATAACCAAAAACATCCTACTAGTATCCTTCGATGTAGTCAACCCCTATTCCAATATCCCCCACAACCTAGGAATAGGTTCAATTTAATTCTGGCTAAAGAATTACGCCAACGAACTGTCACATCGCATCAAAAAGGAATTCGTGGTAGAAGAGCTAAAATTTATCTTGGAAAATAGCTACTTCGCCTTCAAAGACAACTTCTACCGACAAAAATCGGGGACTGCGATGGGTACGCGAATGGCCCCCATCCGTTGCTAACCTAATCATGGGATATCTAGAAATTAGTCTTTATCGTAAGGTTCTACAAAGATACGGCAGCCCTTTCTCTCTCTACATAGAAAGTAACTGGAAGAGATATCTTGATGACTGTTTCATTCTTTGGCATGAAAATATAGAGAAACTTGAAGAATTCCAAGCACTTTTAAATGGACTTGACGTAAACATTCAATTCACGATGGAATATAGCCGGCAAGAACTCCCCTTCCTCGACATCCTCATTAAGAAATCTAACAACGTAATCGAAGCAGATGTATACTATAAGCCTACGGATTCCAAGCAATATCTACCATTCAATTCATGCCACCCCAGACACACCAGAAGGAATATCACCTTCAACCTAGCAAAAAGGATATGTACAATAGTTTCTAATGCAAACACTAGAGACACCTGACTACATGATCTAAAAGATACATTCATCACCAGGAACTACCCACCTTCACTAATTGACATATGCTTTCAACGTGCCATTCAACATCCAAGAACAAAGACATCCCAAATTAAAGAAAAATTTTCGACCAAAAGCCTTACCATACATCTCCACACACAACCCTCTCAACAATGAAGCCTTCGACACCATCCTCCAAAGCATACCCCTGCTAAAAGAGGACCACTGAAAGAACGTAATCCTCCAAACACACACCATCATAAAAAGCATGAGACTGCCTAAATCTATGAAAAGTCTCCTAACACAAGCCCCAATACGCTCAACAACACAGAAGCCGCCAGTAAAAAATGTGGAAGACCCAATTGTGGGATATGCGATTATCTAATTGAGGGATCAGGTTTCTCCTTCAAACAGAGACAACGTTTCACAGTGAAAAGCAACTTCATATGTGCTTCAGAGAACCTGATACACACATTAACCTACTTTGGGTGTCAAGAGCAATACATAGGCCGAACAAAAAACATTCTACGTAAAAGAATGGCCCTGCACAGATCCCAGATAAAAATTCCCCAAAACAGAAAAATAGCATTCAGCCAGACATTTGCGCCAATAACAAAAATCCAAGCTTTGGAATTTTCCCCTCTACCAATTCAGGAACGATACAACCTGGAGCCAACGAATTAGTAAAGAGACACGCTTTATTACAAAATACAGGCCCCTTCTCACAAACGACATATTTCCCACCCCCAGCCTAAGAATAACACATACACACACAAATATTAAAAATTATACACTTAAGAGATTCCTAAGTATTCATTAAAAAGCAGTCCAAATCACTGCTATAATCCATAACGTGGCAATTTTAAGTCATTTAAACATTTAACACCTTACTACTTTGACACTACATTCTTTCCTATTCTCCCTTCTCTTTCCTCTTCTTTTTCTTCTTCTTCTTCCTCTCCTTCGTTCTCCTTCCTAACTTTATCAATAATGATGTTTAAAATAACACCTACGCAAATTTCATGAACAAAACATTCAAAAGAAATATTTCCATGAATTGAACAGCGACTGCTACCATCAGCTGTGGATCAGCGCAGTTGACCATTCAACAAATTACTGCCATGGCACCACTCCCACATTCTTCGTCTTCTTCTTCTCCTTCTTCTTCTCCTTCTTCTATTTCTTCTTCCTTTTCTTCTTCTTCTTCTTCTTCTTCTTCTTCTCCTACTCCTTCATCTTCTTTTTCTTCATTTCCCTCCCAATTAAGAATTCACAACGACCTCGAGCCCACAAGAGTAAACAAGAGAGACAGATACAGGCACAAACAAGGAAGATGCCACTTATATTTGAATATTATACAAATATTCTTATAAAAAAGACTTTTCTTTTAACTTTTCTAAATGTAATTGTTCAATTGTTACAGTTGAATAAATCTCAATGACTGAAACCGGCACTGAAATGTTTTTTATAAAATGATTTTAGCATTTTCTATCTTCACTCTTTTCCATATATATATATACATATACATACAAAAGATTTTCTTCGCATTTCCTCAAGTGTACATTCATACATCCCCAGTGGCCTACAATTTCAGATTTGAACGGACTTAGAATGGTATTTTCAATTTCGTCATGGGTATTTACTAGTCCCCAAAATATTCCTGTTTAAATATTCAGAAACCTATTTTCTGGAAAATTACTTCACCTAATTTTGAATAATTACTGTTTTAAATGATAATCTGCATACATGCTAAATTATTCAACTCCGCGTGGAGAAATATTTTAGTGATAAAAAAATCCTCTATTCAATGAGCAAATAATTTCAATAGTGGATTGAAGAAATTGAAGGATGAAGTAGAACTACTACTGCTGCTGCCATGCGTAATCTCTGAATTCCCAGCAACTGTCAGTCTCGTGGATAATATTTCTAAGGAAGTGGCCATATAATTCTATTGGGGGCTTTGACTGGATTTTTTTTATAAACAGATTTTCCCTGTTATTATATTTCTGGTGGAGACTATTAAGATTTTATTGTGGCTGTGGCTGTTCTGCTTGTTCTTATTATCATCGACATTATCATCATTACCAATAATATCTCTCCTACTACTACTACTACTACTACTAACAATATTCTTCTTCTTCTTCTTCTTCTTCTTCTTCTTCTTCTTATTATTATTATTATTATTATTATTATTATTATATTATTATTATTATTATTATTATTATTATTATTATTATTATCATCATCATTATTATCATATTGGCATTTATAAACAACTCTCCTGATAATTCCACGAAAATATTTTCTCACTTTATATTTGAGAATGGATAAAATTTATTATCATTTTGTGAGCAAAGATATTCTAACTCCTTTGAGTGGCTATTTCCCTATCTGTAAGTATGTTGTTTCTGCATGGAATATTCACATATGCAGCATGTTATATAATGGAACGCTGGTTTCTTCCACCAGTGGATTGATTTGATTTCATCTTATCTGTAAATGCGATCAGAATCTTAGATGTATGTACATTGGTGAATCGGAACTATCATTTGATTACAATATTAAATTTCAGTTAAATATAACATTTGTTCATTTGTTTTATTTATTCATAATTCGGACAGAACTTAAGGTATGACCTGATACATGATAGCACTTCCAATCTGTTAAGATCAGAAGGCATAAAATACAGTTCTTGGTACTGCACCAGGGCATTATTATCATCATCATCGTCATCAACATTATCATCATCATCATCGTCGTCGTTGTCGTCGCCGTAACCGTTGTTGTTGTGGTTTTTTATGTTGTTGTTGTTATTGTTTTTGTTGATGTGGTTGTTGTTATTATTCTTATTGTTAAACTACACGAAATACGCATCTTGTGATCTGAAGAAATGTACCGGTAGAGTAGCAGTGCTTTACCGAAGAGAATAAGATTTAATGGAGGTACTAGATATACCTGTCTATAAAGGCACTGAACGGCTACACTAGAAACCTGCCGAAGGATAACCAGCTCTTTAGCAATATTAGAGAATTGGAATGGTATTTTGGAAGCACGTTTAGGTTCTGTAGAATTAAACCAGAGAAGATAATGCAAATGCCTCAAAAATATGCTCAGATTTTCTGATTGTCTTTCAGTCACCGACGTAATTTTCCAATATACACTTGGAACAAACAAGATAGAGTTTCTAGATTGTACTGAGAGTATTCGTTAGGTTAGCAGACAGAGTCACTTGAAGAATCCCTGTCCATCACAGACGCCTTAGAAAGGACCTCTAGATGGAAATTCGGTCACTTCAGTTGTGTGCGTCTTTTGTGAGGGTAAACGACTAAAGAGACCGAATTAGCGACATAGTTAATCGGCATTTGACAGAGGAAATAGTAAATAACTTGTGGTTGAGACGTTGACAAGGGCAATGAAATATTAGTTTTAGTAAAGAGCAACGGATAGAGAGAAATAGATTAGAGGAGAAGATATTTAGTAAAGTAGAAAATACAATTAGATGTGGCATCGCGATGAAGATGATACTTTCAAGAATGATCCTCGATCATTTGTGCAATGCGAAACACGAAGACTACGTTGTCGCGGATTGGGTTCGCGCACTAAAATAGTAACGAATGAAAGCTACCGGAATGGTTCCCGTGGTAGAGAGAATTATGCACTTACTAATTGTAGAATGATAGTAAAAATGGCTCCGTCCTTACGGGTTGCCAGCAAGGGAAAGTGAGAGATCATTTTGAAGATGGATCTGACGTTTGCAGCCTATAACTCCCATTACATGATATCACAGAGGTGGTAATCAGCAACAGCTGTTGCAGCATCATTTGTGGCAAATTCAACAGCAGCAACATCAACTGTAGCAGTAAGAAGAACAATTACTACCACAACGACAACACCCAGACACCACAACCAGCAGAACTCTGTTGAAATAATGGAGACAACCAGCTAGAAAATCGCCAATGACGCCTAAAAAATCACCAGTTGGATGGTACATTTGACGCCCACCACAAACCGCTCCTGACAAAAGCTGCAGTATTAGTAATTATTACCGCGTCACTAGTAATCATCTATACCAGTAACACGTCATTTGCTGGTCCTGCAGAAACTTTTAATTTAGTTCCATTGAACAGATATAAAAAAAAAAACACACCAAAAAACAGCAGGACCTGGATGAAGCAGAATAACTCATAAAAAGACTACGAGAAGGATGAATGTTATATACAGTGCAGCTTTTGAACCAATCAGAAAAAAATAACTGATTTAGAGATGCATGACACTGAAAAAATATAAACTGGTTCATATATCGTCTGAACAAGCTGAAATTTACTTGAAAAGCTGCTTGGGAGGCATTGACTGCCTATTGCTTAAATAAAACAAAACGGAAATTGAACTATGAAAGCGATGCTCAAATGTGCAGAACACTAGATATTAAAAACATCGACGATTATGCAGCAACAGCTACGGCGTCTGAACGTAGCCAGAATGAGAGAAGCATCAGATGCAAGAAATGCAACACCAATTACAACAACAGCAACAGCATCATTAGTGGGGAAATGGAAAAAAACAACGAAGGAAGCTCTGCCATCAAGAACAATCCCATCAAAGATAGCAGTGTAAACAGCAACAGACTTCTCGGAAACATCAGAAATAGCTACAGAACAAAACCACAACGGTGTCCAAATATTTAGACATTTAGATCCGTGGTAAATTTATCGAATAACACACTAAATAAGAAAAATATCCAATAGACTAAAATGAGAAAAATCTAACCAACAGACGATACTGAATGAATTTAACGAACGGGTCTGTTGTCTTAGAGCTACGATGTCCCAACTTCACTGTATGTCAAAAGCACTCGATTGGGACGACCCGAATAATGGTGACTGTGATAACGCAGCCGCTTTTTGTTTCATCCTCCAGAATTGCATTATCGCAATGTAAAACGACATTTGGTTGGTTATAAATTGCGCAATATCCAGTGTACGATAGTACCATCAATATTGCTTACGTTCAACTAACATTACTTATCTCAGACAAGACATGTAGAGACAGTACACTTTTTTCTCCCAACTATGTACTGCAGTTATTATTCTGTTCCATTGCATAACGTTGACGGTTTATATCCTTCGGGTTTGGGGTTTCTTTCATTTTTGTAGCTATTTCTAATTTTTCTACCTTTGTATGTATTTCTCTTGTACTGTAGATGATTGTTATTTTTACAATTTATTAGTTTTATTAGTTGCATTCTATTTCTATCCTGTATTCGTGATAAACATACACTTTCCATGACTTATATAGTGTGGCGTATTTTCAATACAGTTTTTCTTTTTATTTTCTCTTTCGTCTTGCACATTAGTTTAGCGTCAAGTTCAGAATATTATAACTATAACTTTCTGTTGTTGTTTTTCTGTTACTTGAACGGCTAGCGTATTGATTATCTTATTCTTTTCAGTTAGCTCTGTTTTAAGTTCCAATTTAATGCATTTATATTCTTTCCTAACATTCTCTTTCATGCATGCTGTACTTGTGTCAATTTGCTTGATTTCTATTCATTTGTCCGTGTTTGATCTACCTCATCTGATTTCTCTTTTGTTCTTATCTAACATAGTGTGAGTCTTCTTAATTTACAAAGGATTTCGGAAGCGAAGTAATTGATTGAATCAACCGCAGAATTTATACTTCACTTGATATTAAAGTTGCATTGATTTCTATTTTACTTTTACCTAGCTGATAAAATCATTTGGGGTTGGTGACGAAATATTTGTTTTCTTCAAAGATTCATTCTTCATACTGCTTGATTCTTTCCGATTTCATGAAAATCTCCTATTTCAAACGCCCTTTGATTTGGGGTACTTCTTTTTAACTGTTGCCGGGTTTCTATTTCTTTACGTCTCATACTTTTAGCAGTTGTGTGTTTTCGTTATTGAATTTTTAACATTCTGTTTTTGAACATTCGTTTTACATGCTCTCTTCTTGCGTTTATGTTTTCCTGTTTTACTGAAATATAGAAATGTTCAAGTTGGTAAACAAGTAGGCAGTGGGAATAATTTGAAAGTAATGTACTTCCTGTTCGTCTCATAATTTTTCATGATTTTTCAGTTTCTTATCGTCTCACGCGTTGCTGGATGCTCATGAGAAAAATTAAAGCATAAAAAAATATGAATGTAGTTCAGAGCACACTTCCTTGCCTTTTATCAATTTCGTGCACAGGAACAATTTAGAACCATTTATTCTTAACAAACTTTATCAGCAGCATTAGATTGATTCAGAAATGGTGAGCATCTGCAACGGTTACATACCTTCATTTTCGTAGTTTTGCACTCATGTGAACCTAAAGATGGTACAATATAGCTGTGAGCAGTCACGATTCTTCGATGGGACACACAGCTACGATGATGTTGTTCTTGAAACAATACCTTATGTGTTTAAAAATAGACGTATTCAATAAGGAGTTGACGTCATGTATTAACAATTTTGAGGAATTAACCATTTTCCTTTATAACAAATGTGGCTGTTGCATATGTTCTTTCATTTCGCTGGTGAAATTGCTGCGCATTTATCCTGCAATTTATCCTGCTGCTGTATTTGTTTTCTTTAAATTAGCCATGATTGTGATTTTTAAAGTTTATTTTCGATGTTATTTCACCGAAAGTTTTCACTTTATCATGGGGTGTCCTTTCACTGGTATTTGAAGTGAACTCATATTTATTGTAATTATTCAATTATTACAGAACTTACATTCTCATATTCATGAATGTTAAGGCTTTACCGAAATGTAAGATATCGGTGATCTCTATAATTTTGGGTATCAGTTATGAAAGATCACTTCCTTTATTGTGTTGGGCGATGATTATGTAGGCTTTGTGTCGTGCGATATCGATTGGTTGTGATTTACTAGAGTACATGTTGAGTAGTTGTAGTATTGATTTGGGCAACATGAAGTGCGATTGTGCTGACTGTGTAGTAATTGTGTGATGTGTATTATATGCAGTGATTGAATTATATGAGTTGTACAGTGGAATGCAATGTGACTTCTTGTACATTGCTACCTGTTCCTAACAGGCCTGTGCTTTGGATACAGTACGAAAATGTCAGCTTTGGTATTGTTTATATAGTCTTCATATACTTTGTTTTCCCTATAATTTTGTTCGCGTTTTCAATTTCATACTCATTTTAAGCTGAGGTTTGGCAGTTTCTCCGTCGCCTTTGCTACATTTCTGCTGTCATAAATGAACAATATACCTATCAGGGAAGAGGCGCTACTGTTTCTGTCCTCAGGTATCGCATCCGGAGTTTTAGCAGTTATACATTGAAACTTTTGACAGTCATAGTACAAAGGATTGCTGTTAGATCGTTGTCATATACTGCTGGTTTCATATACCGTCATCCCTTTCCGTGTTGAAGCTTCCACATGTTGTCCTGAGGATGTAGCTGTCAGACAGATCATTTCTGCGACTATATTCGCGGTATAGCTGAGAACATTCGACCTGTTATGATACTGTAAGTCATCTTCTTGCATCGATTGCATAATTTTCATTTCATGTTAAACTGATTTTTTTTTCTGATTTCGTTTTGTAATTATTTCTGAACGAGCACTTTCAATCTACAGCTAAATCGGACTTTCATTTTTGGTTTTAGCCTAGAGCTTATGCACATTTGTTGTCACTCATCTTTCACACACATTTCTCCGCTACCGTATTATTTGTGCTCCTGAATATAAAGTGATGTTTTTTTTTTTATATATATATCTGCATCAACTTATTTTGGAATTACGTCTTGATTACTTCTGGTTTTCATTAACTTATTCAGCTCTTTTGTTTATATACAAATACTTTTTTCTTCTGTATTGTTACCTTCCGGTTTATACTTCATTACCTCCTTATATAAACATACACATTTTCGTTTCCTTCACGTATGTTTATCAGGCTAATAATATTCTTTTCTTTCTTATAAGTATTTATTGTTTACTCTATTCTTTTTCACTTTATTGTAGAATTATAACTTTCATTTGCACTGTCTCCTTTTGCAGTCTAATTACATCAGCTTTGAAGTGCACTGCTAGTCCCTTGCTTTCCATTTTTATGTTTGAACTTAAAATAATGCATCAGTTTATTTACAGTTTAGTTCCTTGATATCACGCTTTATACTACTGATTCTACTAATAAGTATCTTCTATGTTTGTTTTCATTTTCTGTAACATTCTGTTATATTTCCCTTAATTACTGTATGGTGTAACTCAGCAGTTTACTTACTATTGAAAGGAATGGATCTCATCAGATTATGTGATTTCTTTGATTGCATTTAAATTAATTTTCTAACTTTTAGTTAATTTGCTTATTTTGTAATAGCTATGACACATATTTGTCTAATCACATACTTGTCTTTATAATTTGGCTGAATGTATAGTTATTATTAATAAGGAGTCAGATGTGAATATTCGTAAAAAATCTTATTAATATTATCTGCAGTAAATATAATATATTGATAATAAAAGCAACAATAATGTAGACGGTTACAAGTATGAAATAGCATCAAATTGCTATAAAATTAACGCCGCCAGAGATCAGTGTGGCATGTTTTCAATGGTTTCGTCTCGGTAAGTCGTGCTGAAGAAAGTTGAGTCTCACGGGCCAAAAGGTACACGAATATCCGAATGGCACCATCTTTAATGGTATGCTTCTAATTCTTTAACCGTTCGCATTTTGCGTTTTAACACATTTTTACATTTAATCTGTCTTTAATATTTTTATATCGCTTTAAATTTTCTAATACACCCCTAGGAAAAATTAAAAATGTAAGACTATATTTCATGCTTTGGTATTTCAATAAAAGTGTTCGACGAACAGGCCGACCAAGTTGTTATGTACGCATATTGTACATGAACACTGAGTCACAGCCCAAGATATTGGCAACGATGTATGCTCTTCGATGGTTGTGAACTTTGTGGTACAGTACCAGTATTTAGTTGCGAAAAAGTTTTCTAGGAATGACAAGTGGTCAGGTAGAACATCAATGAACAATAAACATACAATTTAAATGACTTCTGGATGACACAAATATAGTGAAAAGGTGTCTTATCAAAAGTACCAAAAGAAATGTTTTGAAAGTAATAGCACAAAAATATGGCCTAGAACCTATGTTCCTAGCAATATCGATTCCTGGTGGTCACGCTGCCTAAATGAACTCCAGAAACTGAGAAAAATACAACAGAGCTATAAACAACAACTCATATTTTTGTCGTCGATGTTAGCTGTCACTTTTAATACACTGTGCTATTTTACATTTCAATTTTATACACTTATAAAAAGAAATTATCTTTTTTTTATTCTTGTGAACCTAGTTATTCTGTCCCTATATATCATGAATTCAAATCGTGGTGACGAACTCCATGCTTTTCATATTCCATGTGTCAAAAAGATATAGCAGTGAAGTACTTCTGTGGGTGGTATTGATATTTCGTTCTTACAAACTTCCTCATTAATATTGCGCCAAAATCAGACACAGTTATCCTTATTTATGTTTAATAGAATGCATATCTGCAGCAGAACTAAATATATACATGTTTGTTAGACTCGTTTATTCAGTTTGTTCATAGAATATCTAGTACACAGTTTCAAGATATTGCTTTTAAATAATTTCAACTCGGAACTGAAGCAACTTCGAAGAATTTGCAATTTCTATTGAAAAGCATATTTTAAATCATCAAATACAAGAACAACTTGCAATATTTCGCAACGTGATCTAGTTTGTTTATTATGTTTACATATGAAATGTGGTAGCAAATTTACAAAATTTCCAATAATTATCAATTACGTAATACGTTCAGAATATCATTATAAATATCAAATATCGTGCAAACAATACGAAACTTTCAGAAAATGATTGTGCAACATTGACACAGGTTTCGGAGTTAATTGGAAGTTAATGTACACACCTTTAAAATACATAAACTGTGTAACTGTATATCAGAACTGTTTAATATTTCATTAAAGCTGACACATTTATCCTGCTGCTGTATTCTTAATATTCATGTGTTATATTTCCAAATTAAGTATATAAAAGGAATTAACGAGATTCTGAATGACTGAATGTGATATATTCATCTAAATTTGAGAATGGTAAATCACTTTCGATATTACTTACACCAGACAAATTATGACTTTCGTGTCAAGAAATGAATAGATGAATTGATTTTTATAAACACGAATTTCCCACAGACATATACACACAAAAATTCATGCTGATAAATATCATTCATATACATGTGTGAGTGTATGTGTGCATTAGATCAATCAGTTTGTCTTACTGTATACATTTGAGGTTTAAATGTGTGATAACATGCATACACAAACACACATATGCATACGTACATACATACATACAATTACCTATCTACCACTCTATCAATCATATATGCGTGTGTGTGGGAGATTTGGTGGGGATGTATGTGTGTTTGTAAATTATAAGGTCTGTTGGTCTAAATGTATGAAGTTTGTAAGCTTCGAGCAGTCCATGGTAACTAAAAAAAATCAAGGTTCAACAACAATAATCATTTTTTAGTGTCCATATCTGTTGGCTTTACCCATATCGATGTTTGATAAGATAGAAAAGAGGTTGTATTGCTCACGGTTAGCATCTTAAGTCGCTATGAATGTTAATAACAAATCCAGATTGGGGGAGTGGAGCAGGTAAAATCCAGGCTACCTATGTTTCCGAGGAAGCAGAACCTCTGCACTAATAATTATTCCAGGAGGGCTACTCCGCAAGCTACTCATCATCTTAAATATATTAAGGTCACGGTGTCTTCAAAGAATCTCAAGTTAACTCACCAAAGATATAATTTGAACATATGTGTGTGTTTTCGTGTGTTAATGCCATTGATCATCAGTTATGCATCTGAGTTCTATACATGAGAAATCTTGTACAAGGCGCAGTGCAAGTTTTGCTTGTGAATGCTTAGTATGCAAATTTCCTGTCTGTTTTAACATTTTTGTTTTTTCTTAAAGAAAATTCATGCAGTAAAATATGAATAGTGTTGCAGGCATTGCAGTTAAAACACAAGCCATGTAAAAAAATATGCAAAAGGGTAACCGGTAGATGGTTGTAGTAACACTTGCAAAATTCAGCGGCCTGGTAGGTAGGTAGGTACGATCTTTATTGGCCCTGAATGGATTATAATCTAAGTTGAGTTGCAATGGCGTTCAACGGTTAGTCAAGAGAATCGGACAGAAGGGAAAACATACTGCTCGCGCGAACTTGTCAGACGACCTTACACAAACTCAAACACACACACACACACACACACACACACACACATATTCATATATATATATATATATTATATATATATATATATATATATATATATATATATATATATATGTGTGTGTGTACAACGGGCTCATTTCAGCATCCCCTCAATGAAATCCACTGAGAAGGTAATGATTGACACGAAGCAAGAGTAGACAACACTTGCCCAAGTTGCCAAGTAATGAGACTGCACCCAAACGAATGTGATTAGAAAAAAGCTTCTTATAA
Source organism: Octopus sinensis (assembly GCF_006345805.1). Classification (NCBI taxonomy): domain Eukaryota; kingdom Metazoa; phylum Mollusca; class Cephalopoda; order Octopoda; family Octopodidae; genus Octopus; species Octopus sinensis. Next base: position 14,734,350 of record NC_043009.1, on the reverse strand, counting down.
CACAGCCGTGCCTGCGCCTGAGAATTCTAATCTAGAACTAAGAATAGATTATATCTCTACTTGCCTTAACATTATAAAACAATGATTGTGTGCATCGGATTATCTTTTTGGTCTAATGCTAAAGTTGTTACTCTGTTCATGCGCTGTACCAAATTATCACCCTAAATATTCTATCGCGGGGCAGAGATAAGGCTCCTAAAGTCATTTAGTTTCTATAATAATTTGGTTTACGTTAAACATAAGTCCCTGATTCTAGAGTCAGTGATACGTCTAAGAATTTGACATTCATTTGTTACTTACAGTTATTTGAGCGGCGAGTCAACGGAACTGATTTTGCCTGAAGTCTGATCATGGAACTGAGCGATACAGATAATATTTCGTCTCTATACAAGCCGATACTAAATTACCAGGTTAATTTTTAATCAGTCCCTTATATATAGATTAACAAGATCGCATATGTAGGCAGACTAATATAGAATTCATTGACATGTCGAATACATCTGCGTTTTCAGATTCCTAAAATGCGTAAAGAAGTATAAATCATTAAAGGAGTAATCATTAAAGTAAGTATTTAATACTGCTTCTAACGATACAATATATTCAATTGAAAAGGCACACTAGAAATCACGTGAAAAATATATTTACATGATTTTCATCTCATTTATAAGCTTTCTTCCAAGTTTGTATACATATACAACCCGTATATGTGTGTGTGTGTGTGTGTGTGTGTGTATATTTGCGTGTGTGCGTGAATCTGCGTATCGATTTTTTTCCAATTTCATATATTTACAACATTTTTACCTTAAATAATTACATTTTAAAAATGAATTATTTGACAAGATATTTTCTAAACCGATTATAAGTAGCAACAAAAAAAAAATGTTTTATTTTAGTTCGAAAGATATCATTTTATGATATATCTTTATTTTCCTTTCGCTTTCAATATTCTTAAATAATGATTTATACGTTAGACGCTAGTTTGCCAATATACGTTTGGTTAAAACTCAAACACAACCATTAATTATAATAATAAACGTCTTTTTATGAAACCTCTTTGCTTTAAATATAATTTTGTATTAAGCAGCAACATAACAGAATATATATTTAATTCCAGAAATAATTCACTGTTTCATTTATAAAATTTTTTGCAACTGACTTTTGCAAACTGACTTTATCTTTTATCATCGACATTATTAATATTTGGAAAACTTACAGTATTTTGTATTCTATCACACACACACACACACACACACACACACATATAGCGAGAGTGATAGAGATAATTAGATAGAGAGTGAGATGATAGTTATGTTAATTCACTTCTGTGTGAATAGTTACATCTACAAAGTTCACTGGAAGCAAACGAATGCGTTTATATAAACCAATATAGTTCTATCACTGGCAACTGTTGAATACAAAATCGAAGAATTTTGTGTTAAACAATAGTTATCTAAAATATAGTTAAGCAATTCTAGTTATACGTATATTAGATTCATGTTCTGTAAATATGAGACGGCTTTTTCTCACACTGTTGTTCCCGACATTTCGTAGCAAAGGCACTGTCATTTTCGGGAACAATATATAACACTATTTCTTTTAGTATTGCACTGTTGCTATTTTATTATGCAAGTTCGTATGAAATATCCACACATGTACGGTTGTCAGAGCCAGAGTAGTTTCTCTCCTTAAACCCCCCCCCCCCCAAAAAAAATCTTCCCAGTTTTTCACTTTGAAAAGCATGCCACAGAATTTCTCGTTTCTTTTTCTTACGTATTCTAACAAAAAAAAATATATATATTATATTATATTATATATATATATATATGATACCTTATCTATTTACCACACACACCATTTCTATTATGTTTCTACTTTGAAGCTAGAAATCAAACATATCCTTTTCTTCATTCTGAGAATCTGACTGAAAGGTTTAAACATGAATTGAATTTAAGGCATTTGACGTAAAATTGTACTAAACAATAAACATTGTGATTGAAAATTAGAACACTCTCAAATCACGAGCAACTACTCTTATGTTACTGCAGATCAAATGATTCCCCAGCGAAATAATTATAGGACTCGACATATGTTCAGACTTAAACGTGATCGATAACTCCACCTAGGCAGATGATTTGTTAATATACAACGAAAACTTATTTTCGTATGTTGTAACCAAATACTTTGCTAACTTCGAAGCTAATTTGAGAAATTGAGGAATGAAGGGCTTCTTTTTTAGTGTCTTGTCACCTGTTCTACACGAATATTTCTATGAACGTATTGCTTAAATATTCAATATATTTGGTAGTATAACATTATTGGATATACTAATTTATGTATTAAACACCTTCCTGGCAGCTGGTACATAAGTATTACTTGCTGGCAGGGATATATACGTAATAGATGTATATGCGAGAGCCCTTACTATTTTTTTCATCTTCGATGGTATTGTTAACATATATGCATTTGTATACGAAATGGAATTGTCATTGCTTGTTCTGAATTCTATAGAAAATCTGTAGAGATAGCATTAGAACTGAGAACAACTAACATATTGTGTCGAAGATGTTGTTCAAATGTTACGCTAACACAAATGTAAGGCACAGTATTTACTTGTAAACCTTTCATATACGTGGGAGTATATCATGGTTGCAAAATAAAGTACTGCGGCCTTACTAGCAATTGATATCTGTGCATGTGTGCGTGCATGCGTGTATGTGTGTGCGGGAGGATGGTGCATGTATGCATGTGTGTGTACCTCTCTGTGTGTGTATTTCTATACGAGACCTGATAAAAAGAAAACAAAATTTAATTCGGCATTTACTGTTCTTTGAAATAACTGCCTTTTAAAGCCATACGATTCCATTGATGGAACTATTCCTGGAACTCCGTTTTTGTGATAGCGAGCAGCGGCTACATCATAGACTCTTGGATTTCCCCGATATCTTTAATTTTTTTCTCTTTTCACGAGCGATTTGATCTTTGCCTTGGTTTTCAGTCCATAACCATTGACCCACGATTCGTCACCTATTACAACCGCTTCCAGACGCAATAAAGAACTTGCACAGCTGATAAGTGACGTTCTTTTTTAGATGATCACAAGAACTGATATATACAACGAAATTAAGTGTTACAATTTATTGTGCCCGCTTGACTCAGTTCCAGGCCAATCAGTGCCAAGTGGCTTCACTCTACGTAATTTATCTCCGTTACTATAGCAACATTTCCAATGTTTTTTGATCATTCTCTTATATATATATGCATAATTATATATATATATACATAATTATATATATATATATATATATATATATATATATATATATATATATATATATATATATATGTATGTATGTATGTATGTATGTATCTGATGGGGCTTTTTAAACGAGACAATGTTCTGAAGAGTCGCCCACATAGATTGCACATACGATTTAGACCATCAAGAGCGGCAGATTAATTCTGGTCTGTGTAGATCTTAAAATGTCTTTTGAGGCTTGCGTTATTTGTACACCTTGTCGCATACACTGCATTCAGAGGTTTGCACAGTCATGTGGGCAGAATAGTTGGTAGTGGTTCGTTTTCCATTGGTTCGCAAATGAGATTTGAGTCTAGCAAAAGAAAGGCATGATCTGTCACAAACTGTATATATATATATATATATATATATTATATATATATATATATATATATATATATGGGAATTTATCTGGAAATGTGACAATTGTTTGGTAGCCATGATAAAACTCCGAGTTTCCACCTCGGCATCCGAAACTCGGACTTTTATCATGGCTACCGAATAATTGTCACATATTACATGGTATTATTAAAATACCATCACGAATGGTAAGCGAATTCTCAGCCGTACAGGCAACTTCATGAAATATATACATACAATATTTTAGATACGTAAATATATATATATATATATATATATATACACAAGGGTACTACATGAGTACCGATATCGCTAAAAATAGAAGTCAAAAAATATCTCTGTACCACCGAATAGTCCCAAATCTATTGTGGACATGATAGGAAAAATATCATATATATATTGCTAAGATGTACTTGCATAGCAAGTGGACTGATCTGAGGTGATGAGCTGAAGCAAAAACAATTACAGCGGTGAAGATGTTTATAAGTCATTTAAAGATACACACAAAAACCGTTAAATTCACTTCAACACATAAATTTAATTTACCAAAATATTTTCGTCGCTTTGAGAGCGCGACCTGTTCACTGACAAAATTCCGTGCTGCAACAGGTCGTGCTCCCAAAGCGATGAAAACATTTTGGCAATTTAGCCATGCGGTGGTGTATAACATTTGGCTCTGTGCGTGTTTCCTGCTTGATTGCTTGGAAAGTCGGGAGGAAGATCAAAAGGAACAGGTGATGGAAGAAGCAGCAGAGAAGAAGGAGGAAGGAAGATGGAAGGTGGTGACGCAGAGAAAGAAGAGAAAATGAGTCAAAATGAACAGGAACCCCAACCCATACCCATCCCACCCATACTCTCTCAAACCAACCCTCCCCCCGCAGACACCACACACACCCATTCACTCCGACAAAAATTAAATAGAAAAAAAGAAGTGCTGACACACAAGAAATCACAAACCTCCTCTGCCAATTGTGATTTAGTTATAATGTCTGAGGAAGTTGATGCAGACTTGTTAAGTAAAATGGCAAAGTTGAAGGAAATAAAACGAGAGAACTCAGAAGGAAAATCATGGTACAAATGTTTTGCGGTGCCTAAGAGTAGATTGAAGGGAATATACGAATACAAAAGTGGTTATTCAGTTTGGAGAACTGACTGCAATATGGAAGAGAACGAAGGACTGAATGATGTAAGGGTCTCAGGTAGCCCATTTCTATATATCATTTTCATTTTTTATGCATTATATCATACGTTTTTTGTTTTCTTTTATACGTTCTATTTGCCCACAAGTCCGTGTAATATCCACACTTCCTTGGCCCCTTGTGGGTAATAAAAAATCATGTTCATAAAATTTTGCTCTGTGTGTGTTTCCTGTTCGATTACTTGGAGTTTTAATTGTTGAGTTGTTATTCTTTTTGCTGGTTTGCAGCGGTTTAGCTGTGTTTTTTTCTCCGTGAGAGATGGCTAGGTATCCCTCGGCAAATTTTGTATATTCAGATATCAGCGAATACGAGTTGTTGTCATCGGAGGAGGAGCTCGTGAGAGCGGTGCAGAAAATGCACAAGCATTTGGAAGGGAAGACATTCACGGAAGCAAAGGAATTTCGTAGAAAGGAGGTGAACCTGAAGAATTTGAGAAGTTTCGAAAACATGGTGGATAGGGATGGTTGCGATGTGTACTCCGTGAAAAACAAAAAGATTACATCGGAGCCAACAGAAATAAATGAGAGAACATTGAGGCCAATTTGGCGAGATAAGTTATATCTCGCCAGAGGAAGCCGTTTCGGATCTGTAAACGTTCATTTTAGAAGTACGGAGAAAGCAAGGGAACACTCGGTAACGCCCATGAAGACGGACAAAGTGGTCCACCTACCAACGTACCTAGGAAGAAGGACTAGCAGAGTCAAGGTGGAGGAAATTCCCCCGGAAATAGACGTAGCTTGTGTGGCAGCAGCAGTGCTTCTCTGAAACGTAGTGACAGTCATTCACGAAGACACAGAACTAGATATATGCTTATATCCATATATATATATATATATATATATATATATATATATATATATATGTAGGACGGGCTTCATTCAGTTTCCGTCTACCAAATCCACCACTATGGCTTCGTCGCGGCTATAGATGAAGGCACTTGCCCAATTTCTCACGAAGTCTGACTGAACCCAAAATCATGCAGTTGGAAATCAAGCCTGTTACTTAACAGCGACGCCTGCGCCTGTATTTACGTACTAACACACATACAAATACATGCATATACATGTATATATTTGTGTGTGTGTATATATATAGATATATATGTATGTATGTATGTATTAGTGAGTGAAGTTTATGAGCAAAGAGAAATATACTGGTAAACAGAATAAGGTAAAAATAAATGCGTAAAAACTGCCTCTGATTAAGAATTGAAAATCTTTTTCTTGCTCTACACTCTACTTATACATCTATACATGATTGTTAGTACGTGTGAGTATGTGTGTCTGTGCGTATATATTACTACATATATACATATATATATGTAAATATATGTGTACCAGTATGTGTAAAACGTGTTTCTTTTCTTTTTTCTTTGTGATTTAGTTGTTTGTATCTAAGAAAAGTTGGAATATTCTTGAAGTATTAAGTAAAACCATTCTTTGCAGTATTCGGAGTAATTACTGGTGTTATCTCGATGCCTTTCATCACTATTTCTATTTCCAAATTCATCTGAAGAAATACAGCTGCATAAAATATCTTATTAATGCTGTTGTAAAAATATGTCATTCCTCTAGTATCCTATATTGTTTATTTTTTTTCCTTTTTGTCTGGCGCCAATTTGAAGTATTTGCGTCAGCGTATGCATTTTATTGATGTCAGCACTGAAACGATTTCAGAGATGGGATTCCGATCAGACTCTCTTGTGCATAGTAGATCAGAGAGAAATGAAATACTTGCGGCAATGACGCAGCCTTTCGTTGCTATGGAAGCAGGTTTTTGTTGTTTTCTACTTCTTTATGCCAATTTCACAGATTAATTTACCAGTTCATATATTAAATTTTATTTGTATTTCGTATATTTTGTCTGTTTTACAATGACAGGTTATATGAAAATAACAAATGGCATTTATATAGCATCCGAATGAAAGGAAATAATTCTAAATCCCACAAAAAGACTATGGTCAATATCTGAGCCCTAAAACAATTATGTAAGTATAAAAGAAAAGCAAAATCGATATCAGAACTTTAATATCTTTAATAAGGAGGCTGAAAGATAGTATGGTGCTCATTACAGATAAACCATGTGTCATAGAACTAACAGGAAATACAAAGAGTGAGAGAAATAAGGAGGAAAATTAATTCAGAAAGACGAATAGTGAGGTGAAGATATGCTTTGTTTTATACTCAATCGGAATTCATATGCGATAAATGTTTCTCGAATCTGCAAAGAAAACGGGTTTCAAGCGACGCGTATATACTGAAAGTTGTTTTGACCCCTCAATACACTATTATTGCAATTTCTACTACTACGACTAGAAATACTACTACTGCTTTTCACCTATGAGCATTCTGGTACATACACGTATACACACGCATAAAATTATATATATATATATATATATATATATATGTGTGTGTATGTGTGTGTGTGTGTGTGTGTGTGTGTGTGTGTGTGTGTATTTAAGGACAGATTTATCTTTATAAAAGACAAATATACAATAACTTTATATATCAAAAAATGCTATGAAGTTGACATAATGTTATTCAATAAAGCCACCTTCAACTTCAACATCTGCTTCTATATGAGATCTAATCATCTACACACCCAAATCAAGTGGTCCTGGATCACTTTGAACATTAATTTGACAATGGCAGCTTTCAAAGTATGTTTGGTGTTATGAGAGTATTTCTTTGACCTCTCTCTAAACAACCCTCCACAATAATACAATGGATTGAGATCTGGGGAATTAAGAGGCCAAATGTTAAGGGTTATGCGAACATGAAAATTTTCAGCCATCCATTCCTGTATTACTAGAGCAATGTGTGATAGTGCAGTGTCTTACTGAAACACACATGCCCATCCAATGCATACACTCTCTATCCAGGGCTTAACAATTATTTCCAGGACATCAATGTAGGCGGCAGTGTCAACTCTAAGGCCTTGTGGAAAAAAGTAAGGAGGCATCACATGTCCTTTACTGCTGAGAACTCCCAAAACATTGATAGTTGTAGGAAATGCATAACGTTTGGAACTTCAGAAGGGTCTGCACATAACTATCTGCCATTTCTTCTCTTAACTCTTTGATCCTGGTCGAATTTTTTCTCGTTTGAGAAAAACCAAATCAGATCTTCTGCTGTTGCAGTTTTCAGTCTGTTTAAGAACCTTTTAGATCTGATGTAGTGATTTTCGATTGGTTTTTCTGACAAATTGATCATTTCTTATCATATAGGACATATATCTGACGACAACATTTCCGACTGTTCCTCCTAATACATGGATGGATATTGCAATTGACCTCATAGGCATTTTGGGTTTGTAATCAATGATATGTTGAACCTACTGGATAAATTCAGGTGTTCTGATGAATTCAGTGCGTTTAGAAAGTTTTTTTCTGTTTTGTTACTGGTGATAACTTGCCATCTTCAGTCTCTAGTTCCTTACAAACTTTGTAGACGAAAGATATGGCAACTTTTAAAAGTCAAGATAATTATATATCGCTATGCTTAGCCTTTATAACCAAAATAATGGCATGCCTCTTCATTTCTTTTGTAAGCTGAGAGTCTGCTATTGTTATTTTCTGAAAGAAAGATTATAGCAATGAGCGAAAAAAGGTATGTCCTCAAATACCTTACGCACCCTGTATATCAATACAAAAATACACTATAGTGATATATTAATATATTAAGCTATATTAAACATTATAATAAAAAGTGGCTCGTTAGCAATTAAGAATCCAAAGGAATTAATAAATAAATGATGCAAAGTAGCACCAGCGATTGCTAAAAATAAGAATCAAAATTAACTCTAAAAGTCACACGCAGATTCACACACACATATACACCTATATGTATATAGCTTCTTAAAAGAGTTAATTATGGTTTAAAAATTGAATCTAAGTTTAAATCCTAGGTGTCTCACAATCGAAGGAGAAATTAGCCGAATAATCTAATGCCTTTCGTTTTCTTGAGGCCATTGTTAACATTGTTAATGTTCGATAGTGTTTAGAGAATGATGCTCTAGAAAACTCCTAAGCACTAAATGGTCAGTCATGACCATCCAATTATAACAGTGTATATTTTAGCTTGTAACACTAACCTAGTCTATCTTTGATTAAATTCACATACACAGTTACAATTCTGTCAATGCCTGCAGAGAATCTATGGTTGCATGTTATTAAAAGGATTGTGTCATCGATTTAAAAACTGTGCGAGGCATTATATATAATCACGTTAGTGCGCTCATATTATTTAAATTGCGGGTGCCTTATTTTGGATATGCAGATAATCATAATTGACAGTAAAATATATCGCATAGCACCCTTAGTTTTCTTGAAATAATGCGTTTCCTCACACAATGATAATACACACTCGCATTCACACACACTCACACACACACACACACACACACTCACTCACACACATATACGAATATACACATGTATAAATTTGTATGTGTGTGTACGTCCGTATATATATGCAAATTCAGTACTCAATTAGACTCACATACATGTCAAATTCATGAGTGAGACATCTATTAAGGCTCCTTACATCTTCATTCAAATCCCATATTTATCGAATTTTCTACCAATATAAAATGTTTTAGTTGTTAGGCTTCCAGGCAGTCTTTTTTTATGCGAACCATTTTCTATACAAATCTAACGTGTCGGTGCTTTCTGCCGTAGTATACTACGCCAGGAAAGCACCGACACGTTAGATTTACGTGTTACACGTTCTGAGTATTACTATTAATATGTTTGAATTACTCTATAATTATTTAGTTTAACTTTTCTTTTGTACGTAAAACTGCAAACGTAACTAAAGTAAAAACATTTTCGCGTGGTAAAACACCCTGTAAAATATCAGTCCGTGTGTAGGAAGTTTCTTTGTCTCTTCTCTCAATTGCTGGGCTATTAACGTTCTAAGTAATAAAAGAAGAAAATAGAAAGATAAGCCCATTCTGTCAAAATTTTTTTAACTGCATCTATTTTCCATCTTAAGAAATGTTTCATTCTGTAAAATGTCCAATTCAGTTTAATATATTGGTCTCCGGCTATGTCATGCTAACGATTTCCTATATGAATGAAATGGTACTATAAATAGTTATCTACGACTAGAAATATTATAGTCTTTGTAATGAGTAAGAAAAGTAACATATATATATTTACACACACACACACACACACACACACCACACACACATATATATATATATATATATATATTATATATATATATATATATATATATACGAGAGTTAAGGAAGGGAGTAGATAATATCCGGTCCATTATATATATATATATATATATATATATATAGGTAGATAGATAGATAGATAGATAGATAGATAGATAGATAGATAGATAGATAGATAGATAGATAGATAAGTTTCTTTATTGGCCACACAGGGCTGCACACAGATGGGACAAGTTACAAGGTATAGCTTTTCTTTTGGGGGATGAAAAAAAAGGGGGTGGCGTAGGTTTTCGATCAAGATGGATCGTAAAAGGGAAGAAATGAACAAAAAAATAATAAAAGAAAAAAAAGGAAAAAAGAAAAAAAAAGAATAAAAAATAAAAAGAATAAAAGAAAAAAAAGAAAGGGAACGGAACAAAAGAAAAGAGAAATGAAAAAAGAAGAAAAAGGGAAAAAAAGGGGAAGAGGGGAAAAAAAGGAACGATCAATAGGGATCGTGTGATAGATAGATAGATAGATAGATATATAGATAGATAGATAGATAGAGATAGATAGATAGATAGATAGATAGATAAGTTTCTTTATTGGCCACACAGGGCTGCACACAGATGGGACAAGTTACAAGGTATAGCTTTTCTTTTGGGGGATGAAAAAAAAGGGGGTGGCGTAGGTTTTCGATCAAGATGGATCGTAAAAGGGAAGAAATGAACAAAAAAATAATAAAAGAAAAAAAAGAAAAAAAGAAAAAAAAAGAATAAAAAATAAAAAGAATAAAAGAAAAAAAAGAAAGGGAACGGAACAAAAGAAAAGAGAAATGAAAAAAGAAGAAAAAGGGAAAAAAAGGGGAAGAGGGGAAAAAAAGGAACGATCAATAGGGATCGTGTGATAGATAGATAGATAGATAGATAGATAGATAGATAGATAGATAGATAGATAGATAGATAGATAGATAGATAGATAGATAGATAGATAGATAGATAGATAGATAGATAGATATAGATATAGATATATTAGCCTCAAATATTAGTGTCAATCCCGTTAGTGTACCAACACTGTGCACGTTTGATGTCTGGAATGGTACAATAAACACGACTCCCTGATTAACCACAAGTTTTTGATAACGAATAACGTGACATAAAAGGTGAGTACGTTGCCTCCAGATCAATGCCAACACTTCTTAGATTGCTGTAAACAATACATACCTAACCATACTCTCGCAGACACATATTATTCACTCATACGCTTTCCGGCTCAAAGTGGATCCCCTTGAAAGTGATGACACAAAGCTATAATGAGTGCATATTAACATATACCGACTGAATTACTTCATTTTCGGATACTTGTAATACAGGAAGATTTTTACTAGACTGCATTATGTAGATACATTATGTATTACTAGATACATTATGTATCCTTAAAAAGCTATAGCATCTCGCTTCCAATGAAATGTGAACTCACAATATACAAGAATATATTTCTGCTACACAAGTGTACATATAGGAGAATATCTCACGTTCCGTTATGCATGTTGCAACATATCCTATTTACATTTCATTGTTCTACAAATCTTCAGGATAAGTGAAATGGCTTTTAAGTAAATGGAGACGAAGTATAGACTTTGTAAACTTTCACAGAAGGAATTCTACTGTGGCAAGTCACGGAAAGGTAGAGAGATATATGTTCGAAATAAATTCTTTGAAGCCAATCCTTCCTGCAATTGTAGATATTAATCACGCACTGCTTTCTGAAATAATGTTGTGCAGTTTTTTTTATCATTATATAACATTTGCACAACTTTTATAGATTTTAGCATAAAATGTCCCTTTGTAGATACATTTTATGTAGTTTGATAAGCTTATGCGAAAACTTTAAGTTTGTGTATGTTTAATAGATGTCTGTTTGTATTAGGGTTGTTGCAATGACAACATCGAGGATTTACATGTCTCTTGTCCAACGACTCATGTCAAAGGAAAAGAAAAAATATTTTCTCTCATAAGTCCCAGAGTAGAAAAGGTTGCAATAGAGGAAATAACTTATATGATGGTTAAAAAATGTACTGTTTAGTAAACATCAAATATTCACCAGTGAGCTTAAGTATTTCGTGCAAAAGACGTCTTGTAGAAGACAGTTACTGATGGTTGCATGAGTCCATGTGTATCTTAGGTTATAAGGCTGTGGAAAGCAGTTAGGGACATAATGGGTATACCGATAAAACCCCTCTCAACTAGAAAAAAACACGTTTTTAATAAAGAATTTGTTCATGTATTCTCGATAAGCTTTCTCATAACAATTCTTCTATGAATCTGCTATCCGCGCTGGTGTCTGTTTCAATGCCGGGCCGGAATAATTAGCATGCTTGCACTATATGGTCAGGATAATAGTGACCTTCATTAGAGATATGATATTGTTAAATATTAATTAAGTCTCCCCTTAATTAATTCTCCAAACGTAGTAGACCATGGTATATTAATTTGGTGATATTGGAGACCACAAGCTGAATGTAATATGATCGTAAACTTTTCTCGCATCAACTCCTCGTTTACGTCGATTTGTTACAAGGTGCTGAGTCGTATTGAAACAAGCACTGACCTCCACTGCATATTCCAGCCATACAGTGTTTAACAACTCTCGAGCACCTCAGCGCATCCAGAAGCATTAATTCTAAAAACTTGTGGAAAGATGTGAGGTGGTATTCGAGATTAGTTACCTCTTTTAAACCAGCATAGTTGCATCTCTCTGAGGACATGAGAAGGGTCTATGCGTAGCTGTTATTTTTTTGCTCGTCTTATAGTCTTAGTTGAAGATTTTCTGATCAATGAACATTTTCTCATTAATATTTTCTCATGAATGGCCGTGAGAATTTTAAAACTTGTAAGTAACTATTTGGCATGGACACAACAATTTCTTTACAGACATGAATTGATTTCTTCTCAGTTCATGCGACATGTTTCAAATAATCTCGTGCTCACAGTTCTAATGGTCTACTGAGACACATGACATTCCTTATGCGATTGATTCTACTGATGTTCTACTATCATTATCGATAATGTTTTGAACTCGATGGATGAATGTTGATGCACTTCCTGTGTCCGAGGATTTGGAATGTATTTTATTCCTATTTCATACAGTTGAACCCTCGCGTGAGTACTTACCATTCTATCCTAACTTCATGTACTGAAATCGTGCAACATTTATAAAACTGTAAGGTTTTAAATCCTTGTGTTCCACATATATGGCAACAAGGACTGCATGTCTTTCTTTTTTTGTTAGCATTTCATCTGTCATAGCGGTTCTCATATAAATAAATAAATAAAATTTAATCGGCTTGAAGATAGTGCTAAATTGATAATCAAGTCTCCTCACATACTTCTCGCATCGTGTTTTTGTTTACATGAAATAAATGAAGATACTTCGTAGATAGACCAGAAAACGGAATCATTAAACTCTGCACATGTTGTTAGAGACTGATAAAACTGATGCGTGCACCAAAGTGATTTGGGTATACCTTATCTATATCAGTTAAAATTAATACTGCAGTTAGGAAGGAGTTTGATAAAATAATATATAGCAGTTATAAAACATGCATTCATCGTTAAGAAATATACATACATGCAGACATATATTTGAACGCAAAGGAAGCGAGAAAAATATTTCGTTGTAAGTAAGGAAACAGAGTATGTCTTAGAATCCTACTAAAGATGAGAAATCAGTAGAAACTTAAGAATAGCAAAAATATTGCCAAGGACACTGTTGTTTTAAACCTTTTGTGCCAGAACTTAACACACTTTTATACATGAACCAAACAGGAAGCTACTAAGTAGTTGCACTTCCCACTCGAAATAACATCTATATCTCTCCTAAGAAACGCATAACACTGAATAAGCAGAACGCATTAGATAATGTAATCCTAGATTGTATTGATCATAGTTCCGTTCAGTCAGGGGTAGCCTGGGGTTAAACAATCACAACAATAACTATACAATACTAACTTACGGTTATATAGCTTAACTAGATTAAGCAACAGCTAGTTAGATGAGAAGGTATGTTATATAAAATCTCAGAGAATCAAGAGTCTAACTAGTAATATTAATGCAATCAGGGAAAGACATTCATAGCTCGCTGATGGCTATTACTTAATCATTTACATAGCTACGAGAGACGACAAGAACAAATTAAGTTCTTATTAGGCAGATTCGGTTTGAAGTAGGTCTCACAGAACACATCCAGAAAGTGATAAAGCTTCCAGTAACGATAACAGTTGTATTGTAATTTAAACACGCGTTCAAAAATGTCGTATTTAATAAAACAAATCGACTTGCCTTATTTTACAGACACACTGTCTGTATGAATAGCACCATTGAATTTGAGGGAAACATTTTAAGAATAGGTTCAAAATCAGTTATAATTCTGGTGGAGAAGCAAAAGAGAATTAGCTAAACAGCAAATAGTATTTTAATCATTTTTACATACACGGTATATGAATCCAGTTATGCTTCAATCATGGTAGATCTTATTAGAATGTCACCGATTTCGAACTGCTTGTCGTTGTGTGATAAAGGAATAATCAAGGCCTAGAATTTAGTTAGTGACTGATATAAAACGAAACTGTTGGGAACCCACTAGTTGGTTAATTGGTTTGCTAGCTGCCAATTGGTAGCTGCCAATTCACCCTCAACACAAAGTTTATTATTTGGAAAGCAGAAGCGCTCAACTCAAAATAAAGTTTTAGATAATAACAATGTACTTTAGTAAAAGAAAAACTAGTCACCACAGGAGTATTTTCGATCATAGGAAGAATGTGTCTGCTATAGTGCTTGGGAGGAATGAGAAAATAATTATATTTCACAGTGAAATAATTATATTCAGAGAAAATATTTATATTTCAGAGATCAATTTTAAATTACTAAGGACACAACCATGAGGAAATGGTGATAAAACCTAGTTTATACAAAGACAAGCTTTAGTAACAGTGACAATAAGTTAAATATTTTATAATGAACATTTTTGTATTATCCCTATGTATATACGAACCAGAAAAATCTGCAAATAATTCAGTAAAATCAAGAAAATTTATAGATTCAGGTAATGAACAGGGCAGTTTTTCCCATTTCAGAACCAAAGAAAATGAGGAAAGAATATAACTAACGCAATATTCGGAACAAAATGTTAATACTAAAATAATTTACATTATTTCATTTGACATTCCACTCTTAAACACTAAATTTTATGTACTAAACTGAATGACAAATGAAATATTACTTGATTCATTGAGTCCGTCACTAATAAGTGAGTGCAACCGTGTAGCCTGTACCAAAATCTCGCACGTTGTTTTAGATTACAATATAGCTGCGTGTAGTCATTTTTACTATTTCAGCCTTCCTCCACATAACTCAAATAAACACTTGAAGAGAAAGAAATTTGCATCAGCTATCAGCTGGTATTATTTTTCAGTTAAATAGAATGGAGCAATATAAAATGAAGTGCTTTGTTCAATGACAAAATGCTTCACTTATTCTAGGAATCAAACTCACGACCATGCACACATGAGACCAGCCTAGTGCTGTATCAATTGATAGCGAATATTAAGTATATGCCAATAATATGGTATGAGAAATGTGGTACATTCTGTACATATCATTGTACATTTAAAGAGGCATCAATTCACTACATGAAAGCTGCAATAAATCGGGTGTTATGCGGCCAATCTTAATACCAAAATAACTTCCGAAAAAGCAACAAATTTAGTTAAAAGCTTTATTGTTGGAGTGACGTTATAAATTAATGGCGAAATCTTAGCAACAAAATAATGGAAGATAAAAAGAAAATGGAAGCATGACAGCTTTTAAGAAATGGAATGGAACTGAAATGATCTTCTAACATATAGAACAAAAATACAAAACGTAAAACTAACTGCATTAGAAATAGAAGAATAACATTTATAATCCTATTCGAAACTGTATTTCTGAAAAACGATAAGTCTTTGTCTGGGTGATCTTCATAGATGGCACATTTGAAGAAAGTGCAGTTGAAACGATTACCTACAGAGAGCCAATGTGGAATGATTTATACATGTTGAGATAAGATTTCAGCTATATTACCTTTTAAGATTGTTCTAATTTTCATTGATTTTTTTTTTCTCTCTGCCAAAATGAAGACTTCTTCATTGGTTAAATGCATTAATGTTGTTGAATATTTATCAATATATGCAGCAAACAAAGACACTAAATTTTGTTGTTGTTTTTTTTCTGAATTCCATTACGAACAGTGGTTGGTAGTGGGATTGAAAAGTTGTTTACAGTTCTCAATAAATTGTTATTTTAAGTTTTGCTTCGTCAATAAATTATGGTGTCAATGGAGAAACGTGCGAATATGATTTATTGCGTTTTCAGAAAAGTAGAAATGGAAACGAAAATGAAACTATCCCCAAAATACCAAAACCTGACAGATAGAAAAGCAATGTTTATTTCGGTTAATTTCTGCCCACTCAGATTGTATTCTTAAATGATACGACTATTAATGAACAATATTTGATACAATATTTTAAAACAGGAAGATATTTTATTTTAACTCTAGTTATGCAAGCACTTACATCTATTTCTCAGTTGCATTTGTATATAAGCAGTTGCTTATACAGCTAATGCTTGCCGTATCTTTTGAAGTTTTTGAACTATATATATTCATACACACACACACACACACACACACACACACACACCACACACACATATATATATATATATATATATATATATATATATATATATTGCATACATGACTAATGTTTTCCGTGTCATTTCGAAGCATTTGAACTACTGTCGATATATATATATATATATATGTATATATATATATATATATATATATATATATATTATATATATATATATATATATATATATATATATGAAGATGACTCAATAGTGAAATAAACAAAAGTGAGTACCATTCTAAAAAAGGTAGAAATAACGCACTTGATGTTTTCTCTGATCACATAACTTGTTTTCCTTACAATACCATTCCAAAACAATATATCAAATCCAACCTAAATTTAAATGAATGGAAAGACCTGGTCGAGCTAAAAAATGACATAAACCTCACTATTAAAGAAGCCGAGAAAGGAAGTGCGGTATTATTGATGGATACAGAGTACTACGAACATGTAATACTTTCCATGTTGGAAAATAATACTTACTATGAAAACCCAACATATTACAACCCACAGAAAACACTAAAGAACTTATCCTCCTTACTCCAAATTCATGGAAAGGGTCTTACAACACATGAAATTGACTATCTATCCAATTTTAAATACAGTCCTAGTCTATTCTACGGATTACCCAAGATACATAAAAATCCACTCATTTGTGAAGCTTGCAAAGTCTCTACAAGCCTATGCATTAATGTCCCTCCACCTACTGACCTCAAACTCAGACCCATCGTAGCTGGCCCTTCTAGCGAAACCCACCGTTTGAGTTACTTCTTTGACATTACTCAAACCTTTTTTAAAATATGTGGAAAGTTATATCAGGGATGACCTAGACATGCTGAACCACCCCCCGAAGACAGTAAAGGACGGAACTCTACTTGTGTTTTTCGATGTAGTGAATCTATACACTAATATCCCACACGACTATGGTATAGAAGCAATCACATTTTGGCTAGAAAAATACCCAGAAGAGATTCCAGGTCGAAGTAACCACAATATTATAAGTGAAGCACTGAAATTCGTTCTGTTGAACAATCATTTCTTGTTCGATACTACTTACTAATGATAGAAATGCGGAATTGCAATGGGGACCAGAGCTGCTCCAGTGATTGCAAACCTCGTAATGGGTTACCACGAACTTAAGTTATACCAATCATCACTAGAAAAAAATATGGCGCCTCTTTCAATTGCTACTTAAAGGAAAACTGGAAGAGATATTTAGATGATTGCTTCATACTTTGGCAAGATAGAATGGACCAACTCCTTGATTTCAAAAGAATGCTCAACAGCATACACAGCAATATACAATTCACTATGGAACACAACAGTAAGCAACTACCTTTTCTAGACATCTTAATTAGAATAGTTAACAACCACATAGAAACAGAGATCTTTTATAAACCCACAGATTCTAAACAATACCTATTATTTGACTCCTGCCACCCCAAAGAGAATCTGCACCATAGTTTCCGATACATACACTCGTGGACTTAGACTCCTTGAACTTAGATCTACACTAACTAGAAGACACTACCCAATCTCATTAGTAAATGAAGGCATCAAAAGAGATAGGGAAATAGATATACAAAGCTTAAGGAAAACTAGCCGAAATACTCAGGGGGTCGGGTGGTGTTGGGGTGGATTGGGGTTCAGTACTGTCTAACTTTCGCCTTCTTCTCTTTCTTATTTTTCTTTCTTCTTCCCATTCGTTCTGGGCCTCCTCTTCTGTTGTTTCCTTCTCCACTGGATTCCGTTCTTCTTTATTCTCTTCCTCTCTTTGGGGTTCCATAACAATTTCCTTTGGTGGGGGAGGGCAGTTAGCTCTTATGTGACCTCTCAGGCCACTCTTGTAACAGCGCGGGGCTCTGCCCTCCACCCACACTCTCATGATGATATTTCTCATTCTTATGTTTTCAGTTAGCCTTTCCAGCGTTTCGGCCTCCGCTTGCACGTTCATATCTAGGGTAGCACCCCTCCAGCCTTCATATTTTATGGTAGCATGGAGGATTTCCACCTCTTCTTCACATCCTTTGATTACCGCTGCCGCTATCTATTCGCCTTCTATATGTGTGGGTATTCCCTCCACCCTGATTCGAGTGGTTTTCCTGTTCAAATATGAGGGTAGAAGGAATACCTTCTCTATTTTCACTGCTTTGGCTGCCATTTTTCTTGCTACGTTTTCGCTCCTAAATTCATCACCGTGTCAAATTCCATGCCTCTTGTCAAATAAATAATTTCTTCCTCTGTTCTTTTCAACGCTTCTTCAATGAATTCCATGCTGACTATTTCTATTCTTTTGTTTCCATTTGCATATACTCTGTACTTGATTGTCCTGCGATCGAACCACTCACCACGCTTTATTGGTGGTGAGAATTCGGCTTCGCCGCCTTCCTTTTCTATAAATTCCTGAAAGCCTGGCAACTTGACCAGGTCTACCTCTTTTTCTCCCAACCTCCTCGCCACTCCCGCATACGCACCACCAAGCCCTTCATCCATCTTCCTCACTGCCCTTTCCAGCTCCTCTTCGGAAGTCGACAACTCCGATAAACTTTCAAACAATCCCCGTCCGACCATCCCCACCCCGTTAGGGAGGAGCAGTCCATCCTCTCCTTGTCCGTCTCAACGCAGACAGAAAAACACCAAAAACCAAAAACTGCACAACAAAACGTTCAACAACAATTCAACAATAGACAATCAGCAACCTACAGCAAACACGTGTGGTTCAAAGAAGAAACTTTCACAGAGTGATAGAATCCGGAAGTGAAACACTATTCTATTCATAATTGATATAGGATAAAGTTTTTTTCCGGAAAAAATTTTATCAATGGCCAGCATATCAAAAAATGCCTTTAAAGGTAAAACTTATACTTAATTTACAAGATAAGGGCAGAAGAAAAATTCTAATGCCAGATACGCCGAAACAAAAAAAAAATTGTCGATAACCGAATTCTATCACTCTGTGAAAGTTTCTAGTTCGAATCACACGTGTCTCGAGGTGCGCCTAATATTTTTCTATTTGGATATATTTGGGGTACTTAAGTCTGCTCGGGACATAGTGCTTGCTTCTTCCGTGGATATGATTAAGTATTTCATTTATATCTCGCGTATGTACCGCTGAAGAGGGGAAAATGTCCTGTGAATTAACCCTGAAATTGGACCAATACGGTAATAACGAATTTTTTAGAGATTTCTATCGGTTTGTTTCGAGACGCATAAGTTTAATGGTTATCGACAATTTTTTTGTTTCGGCTTATTTGGCATTAGAATGTTTCTTCTGCCCTTATCTTGTAAATTATCTATCTATCTATCTATCTATCTATCTATCTATCTATCTATCTATATATATATATATATATATATATATTATATATATATATATATATATATATATATATATTATATATATATATATATATATGTGTGTGTGTGTGTATATATATATATATATGTGTGTGGAGGCGCAATGGCCCAGAGGTTAGGGCAGCGGACTCGCGTTGTCTGTTTATTGAGCGAAAACACCTAGAGCTCCAGGTGGCTCCGGCAGAGTGGCGACCCCTTCTGTACTCTTTCGCCACAACTTTCTCTCACTCTTCTGTTGGCCTGTTCGCGTCATTTGACAGTTAAAACAATGCGAAGCGCATTGTGACCAGC
Source organism: Octopus sinensis (assembly GCF_006345805.1). NCBI lineage: Eukaryota > Metazoa > Mollusca > Cephalopoda > Octopoda > Octopodidae > Octopus > Octopus sinensis. The sequence continues at coordinate 14,713,946 of NC_043009.1, read as the reverse complement.
GATGTGTAGCAACATCTGATCACTACAGTAAGGTGCGATAATGATAGTGATATATATATATACAGTTCAATATTTAAGAGATGAGGAATTATGTAAATTATTTACATTTGACGGATATTTGTCCTCATCTTGTTTGTTGTTAACACAAGTTTTCGATTGATATGCTCTCCAGCCTTCATCAGGTGTTTCGGGGAAATTTTGGACCTGGTTTCTCATTCCTAAGGTATTTTTCGATGTTGCTGTTATTATTATTATTATTGTTGTTATTATTATTATTATTATTATTATTATTATTATTATTATTATTATTATTATTATTATTATTATTATTATTCAGTAGTTTTATTTTTATAGCGTGCTTTCACTTCACTACCGAGCGCAGCTCTGTGTGCCTTGGGTATGTGCTGTGATTTGTTATGATGCTCTGATGGTTATTGTATGGAAAGTGTTCTGCGTAGGATGTGTGCAGTGCCTAGTAGTGCAATTTTCTGTATGTTATATGTGTTTGTAAGTCCTGGTGTTTTTGTTATGTACTTGTCTGAATATTTTTTTATCATGCCTAATGCGCCTACTATGATAGGAATTGTTTCTGTTTTCAGATTCCACATTCTAGTTACCTCTATTTCCAGGTCTTTGTATTTTGAGAGTTTCTCCATTTCTTTTAGAGACACGTTGTCATCTGCCGGTATTGATACATCAATTAGAAAGCATTTTTTTCTTCATGATCTCTGACAACTATATCTAGTCTGTTGGCCTTAATTTCTCTATCTGTGTGTATCGGCATATCCCAGAGTATGGTTGCTTTCTCGTTTTCTGTGACCTTTTCTGGTGTGTGCCTATACCATCTTTTTATACCAATCTATGTAGGTTCCAACTCTGTCATGTCTGTGAATATATTCCTTCTTAGCCAGGACTGGGCAGCTAGAGATAATATGATTTATTGTTTCTTGTCCATCTCCACATATTCTGATTATTATTATTATTATTATTATTATTCAGGTCACTGCCTGGAATCGAACCCGGAATCTTGAGGTTAGGCACCTACATAGCCACAAGTAGTATTAAAATACATCTGGTACTGTAGGAAAATACAAATGTTTACTCATAGGTTCACAAAGTGAGAAACCGTATCGATAATCTGTTAGACTAGACGTCTAGTTTCGCATATATCCGTACGCTTCGTCAGTGAGAACCGCCTAATCAGCTGGCAACGGCTAATTCCAGCACCAGCCGACTGGGCGGCTCTCACTGATGAGTTTTACGAAAATACGCGAAATTAGACGTCCAGTGAGAGAGATTCCCGATTCGGTTATAACAGTAGCAGAGGTTGAGTTAGTGACTCGAGAATGGTTTCGGATTACCAGTAACAGAAATGGTAGCCGAAGGAGGAGAGAAAATCAAATTTGGACAAGTCTGCTCTTGACAATGAATCTCGAGTTTGCCCAAATTGAAAATTAATATAATCCATTTAGGGTTACCTCAATTTTTTAAAGCTAATCCATTTTAGTGACGCACATGAAAGAGTAGGCTGAACAGCTTCCATTACATAGTTATGTCTTCCATTCAAATTACTCATTCATAAGGTTAGTAAGTAATACTCCCATCTGTGGTTTCAAATACAATTTTATTGATGATATCTTTCACATTTAATGTGTTTTTCCTATTTCTACATATATATATATATTATATATATATATATATATATATATATTATATATATATATATATATTTATATATATGTATATTTATTTTTAACACATATATTTTTAACAAATCTTCCAAATTCCGAGTCATAAAATCGAACCCTAAAATGAATGCCGTTACTCTTTATTTACCAGTTTTTTACGTGCAGATATGAATGATTGTTGAGCTTTGTCACAAACAGCCACAGCTGTATAAGTGACCTTAACACCAATCAAATATCTTAGGTTTACAGCGTTTATTGGTCATTATATTTTGTCTTCATTTTTATTAACTTTTATATGTTGTGATTTACTGTTGTAAGTAGCCATTTTTCAAAGTTATAGTTTATAAAATAAATAATGTTTGCAAAGGAAAATGAGTGTTTCATTTCTTAATTTCTTTCTGGCAGTTTCTACATGATTTTTCAGATATTCCGATACACATGCCATGTAAACTGATGCTCATACACGTACATCTTCAAAATAAACTTAATATTGTTTCTCTTTAGCAGTGGGTGGTCCTCATTGGCTGAAAATTGAAACAATATTACATTTTTATTTTCAAACGCTGCGTGGGCGAGGCTGGAATCAGAGCAATTCATGCCAGGGAATTGGTGCGATGCCTTGGAGAACATAAAGTGTGGCCGATGTCGAACCGGTGTGAATGTTTAATTAATGTATGTTTAATTAATGAATTTTAGAGCCAGATTAGGCATTTGGCAAAATCTGCTCAGGCCAATATTGAAATTTCTCAAGTTGAACAACCATACATCTGACCAACCTCGATTTTGTATCGGACCGATGTCACTTTGATATGATTATATCATTGGGCCAATGTCAACCCGATGTAAGAGACCAAATTCTCCCATCTGATGAACCTGAAGTTCATATCTGCCAACCATCGGGCAAAATGTCGGCCTGATGTTGCGCCGTGATTGCAAAGTGAGATCGGGCCGAAATCAGGCCGACACAATTTCCAATGTGGTGCCGAATATGTACCAAAATCGTCTTGATATCAGCTCGATATGGTTTTGCTGACGGGGTATATTCGGTGAACTATTATTGAAAATGACTAAGAAAATAAAGTCGAAAAGTCTATTTCATATAATTTCGAAATGTCAAGTGCGCTGCGGAGTGTGAAGATATAAATTTTAGAGTTTGAGATTTTAACACACTTCCTTTTAGTCACTCCCGCAAAAAGAAATCGATGCGTAACAACGAATGTGAAATCTAAAATGAATACCAGCGAACGTATTATAAATTGATTTTTCGCTAATTATTCAAAATTTCAAGTGATCTGCGGAGTCTGAAGATGTAAATTTAAGAGCTTCACAGTTGTTTCTAAAGGATTTTGCAATCAAAAATAGTTTCTTAAAGTAACGTTTTTCGCTCCACCCTGCTACGCAATGTTGCCTTGCTGTAGTATTCTTCAAGCCACTCGGAAGAGGCTTCATGGAAAGATCCTACATACATATTTTTGGTAGTTCTTGTTCGTACAAGGTTTTGGAAAACAGTTGTATTTGCACTAGAACTCAATGTTTCAGAAAGAGTCTTCTGGCTTAAAAATGCGCTTAATCCTTCCTTCCGACGGATTATAGTAAGTGGTGTAATTATTTTTTTACTGATGTAATGTTGGCTCACTAGCGATGCTGATGTATGCTTAAAATTATATGTTCATACACGATAACTGACAGTAAATAAAATAATATAATATTTATTTGTAGAAAAAATAATATATTTAACGTATAATATTAATAATTTCAAATATCAATATGATATTGTTCAATGATAGTTGTGTTTTTTAATCGATACTCAATGACTTTAGGTGGGTTATTTAATGTCGAAATGATATTTACAGCCAAAAGTGATATCTTGTTTGTTGGTTTGTCCTAAGTGGTTTTAGGCTTCTAAATTGATTGGCAAACTTGTCTCTAGAAAATCATGACAAAGAAATATGCGAATTTGAATTCAGAACGTAAAAACACAGGAAATACCTATTTCTTTACTACCCACAAGGGGCTAAACATAGAGGGGACAAACAAGGACAGACAAACGGATTAAGTCGATTACATCGACCCCAGTGCGTAACTGGTACTTATTTAATCGACCCAGAAAGGATGAAAGGCAAAGTCGACCTCGGCGGAATTTGAACTCAGAACGTAGCGGCAGGCGAAATGCTACTAAGCATTTCGGGGTCGATTAAATAAGTACCAGTTAAGCTCTGGGCTCAATATAATCGATTTAATCCGGTTGTGTGTCCTTTCTGTGTTTAGCCCCTTGTGGGTAATAAAGAAATAGGTTTTTCGTCTGTCTTTACGTTCTGAGTTCTAATTCCTCTGAGGTCGACTTTGCCTTTCATCTTTTCGGGAGCGATAAATTAAGTTCCAGTTGCGTCTGAGGTCGATCAAATAGACTGGCACCCTCCCTCAAATTTTCGGGCCTTGAGTAGAAGATAATTTTCTTTATCAGAATTATATACAGTGTATGCGCACTTTGATATATCATATAATATACTAATCTCAATAAAATAGTTTGACACTTTTCACAAAGAAAATAAATTGAATACTCCGTTTAGAATTAATCGCTTTGCAGGTTACTACCACTATATATATTATTTCCAGCTAAAACCTATCGAATACTTGCCTCTTTTAATCTCTTTGTGCTGGAAAAGAAAACAAAGTTGAATTCCTAGCCTTCTGATCTTTTTGCTGTAGCTATTGATATAGAATGGATTAGTGAGTGTATACCTCGGTTGGTAAATTTGTTTATGAGCGACTGTTTCCAAACAACGTACTCCGTTCGTATAGATCAACGTATCAATTCTCTTTTCTTATATTACTTTTTCATCATAGTTACTTAATGCACAGATTTCCAGTCATTTCCTTGTTATAATAACTTGCATTGAGCATGCCATATGGTAACTCTGCTATTATACTAAATCTAAATATTTGGGGGAAACTGAAATTAGGACATAATGCTCTTAATTGTAAAATAAATAAAATATTTCAGAGAAATTGTTTAAATAATTTATGGCTTTTACAAATCCGAACTTTACTCCGCTTGTAAATACTGCATTCGATAATCTCCACTGCAAAGTATGCATACACAATTACAAGAAAAATATTTGTAGCCATGCAGATACATCATGAAAATTACTGAAAATATATAACAAATCCCATTAGTTAATGCCAGAACATAAAAATAATAGTGTCTTCATTATTCTATAAAGCAGAAAAAATTTCATAAGTTTAAATAAACGATGACCTAATGGCAAAAGAAAAAATATTCCCTTAAACAGTGATATATTTCCAAATTTGGAAATGGAACTTTGTTCCTTCCGTTTCCTAGAATAAGTGGAATCACGCAATATATAGATGAAAGCAGAAGTTAATTACAGAGGTCATTTCATTTGTAATCAAGTTTCTAAAACCAAGACGATACAAAATAATTCAAGTTTGTCTTATTTCCCTCCTTTCAACTGTTTTCTGATAAACTCTGCAAGAAGTGTTTTGCTCAAGAACACAACGCGTCGCCCGGTCCAGGAATCGAAACCGCAATTTTACGATCATAGTGCTGACACCCTAACCACTAAGCCACGCGCCTCCACTTCCTGTCTACATATGAAGCTAGAATTTATTTGCATTTCTTATCATTTAACAGCTAGTTATTCAAACAATCTCGCTTCTCTATCTTATTTCAATCCCTGCTAATTTTGCTCCGAAGAAGGATTCAGACCATAATGTTGGTTACTCCAATCCCCACAGTAATTTTACAATATTACTTTTTTCTCTTTCTCTCCCTCCATTTCACTCTCTCTTTCCGCCCCTCTTTCTCTCCCCGCGTCTCACTTTTCATGTATCACGGATTTGTTTGAAATGCTTTACTCCACTCCTGATATCTTATAAGATAGACGCATCCAACGTGGCCACAAAGCTTCAAGTAAATAGGCATGTTTTGCATTAAATAGAGAAACGGTGACGATTGAACATCATTCTGTAAATAATAATTCTAAATTTGAAGTTTACAATTATTATTTACAGAACAATGTATGCATATATAGATGCGTGTGTGTATATATGTGTATGAGAGTTGATATACGTGGGTGTGTGTATGAGCCTCCCTCTGTGTGTGTGTGTGTGTGTGTATGAGATTATGTGTGAGTGTGTGAGTGTGTGTGTGTTTCTGAATGAAAGTTGTCTATTATACAGAGACAAGAAATTTGATGTAGAAAGCACGAAAATTCAACAATATAATTTTGAATACAATAACGCTAACAGTGAAATGTTTAAAAGTATGCCAAAAGTTTACGAAGTCTTATTTGTTTATATATTTTGTAAACTAATCGGAATAATTCTTTAATAAATAATATCATTTATCATTTGGCTTGTAATTTATTTCAATAAATTCCAATTGATTTCCAGCAATATAGTTTTACATATCTGTTTTGGTCACGCTATGAAAATAGATTGCTTAAATTTGATTACAGTCGTCCTTTTAGTCGTAAAATAGATTTTCAGCTTTCAGAGAAGCCCTAAAAGTAATTAGGATAATATATGTGTTTGTGTGTGTGTGTGTGTGTGTGTGTGTGTACCATGTAGGGAGAATTACAGACAGACAAGTGAGACAATGAGAGAAGTGATATTCTGATATACAGTAACACCAATGTATCGACATATGTTTCCTTGCGGCAGAGAAAGTGGACAAACTTAAACAGCACACATGCATGCCCACACGTACACACACATACGCACACATACATACACACACACACACTATTAAAAGCAACAGGAAGATGCTTGCAAATCGACGTAAAAAAAACAAAAAACAGGCAAGTGTTAGCTTTCGAAATAGTTGAATGAAAGAAACGTATAAGACAAGATTCTTAAGAGTCCTATTCTGTACAAAACGCTGAAGCGCCTGTTTCCAAAATCTCTTATCAGAAAATCAATGAGAACCTAAATCGCTGGACGTGCGAAACATGGGACAGTGTAACCTTTTCTAACGCTGGACATTTCAACCAGTTGAAATTCTCATGGAAGACCACTTGTATGCAACGTCCGTGCGCCTAGACCAGGTGATTCAAGTATTCAAGTGTGTAATATGTGAAAATGTTATGTGGAGGTGCAAAGGCCCAGTAGTTAGGGCAGCGGACTCGCGGTCATAGGATCGCGGTTTTCGATTCCCAAACCGGGCGTAGTGAGTGTTTATTGAGCGAAAACACCTAAAGCTCCACGATGCTCCGGCATGGGATGGTGGTGATCCCTGCTGTACTCTTTCACCACAACTTTCTCTCACTCTTACTTCCTGTTTCTGTTGTACCTGTATTTCACTCTCTGTGTCACGCTGAATATCCCCGAGAATTACGTTAAGGGTACAGTGCTCAGCCACTTACACGTTAGTTTCACGAGCAGGCTGTTCCGTTGATTCGGATCAACCGGAACCCTTGTCGTCGTAACCGACGGAGTGCTTCCTTAAGAATGTGAAAATGTTTGATGGCGATGTCAGGTCTTAGACGTATCGCTCTTTACAGACATCGTATCCTACAAAATGACCCGTTCAATCAAGTAAAAGATGCAACCTTGCAGGTCTACAGTGTGACAGAATACTCAGCGGAGGTGTTATACATGGAAGTCAGATATGCAATCATCAGAGACAGTCGACAGATAACACTGAGTAACAATGTTTAAATTTTTCTAATTTTTTTGTCTTTGATTTGTACTATTTCATACTTGCTTTTATCTAGAAATCATAGGAAATGACTACTGTTCCCTTCAAACTTTGCTATTGTGAGCTGGACATCAATGTTTTTAATCTGACCTATTTTCCATTGCATTTCAAACACATTCAGTGCTGAGGTGCTGAATCAGAAATATTGTTATAGCAAATATTCTGCTCATTACCTCATAGCTGCTTGTCAGTTCCTTGACCTTAAGTTCTTGAACATGTCCATTTATGGCTGACAATATATGCATCTCTCATCATGAGCAGGTATAGTGGGGGAGCATCGTAGCCATTGATTTAGGGGGATAAGTTTGAAGAATATAGATATTTTTCATACTTTCAAGGGGTAATCTTGTTAAAAATTGTCATCAGTACGCATGTATGAAATTTTGAAATAGAGCTAATTAATCAAATAAATGAGTCAGAGATTATAAAGTTATGTAAATATCGTGATAGGTACATAATTGTGGCGATCTACAAAGTCTTGGAAGGAATCAGTACATATTAATTCTCTCTATATATAGTTTTGTTTCTTTTTACTTCCGTTTAACACATGCTGTAGGTACATTAAGTGCATTCCGTGCAAGCAAATTTGCTCCTACGCTCTTTTTTTCTCTCTCATTCCCTTTCTCTCTATTTCTTTCTCTCACTCACATCCCATCCTTTTTACACTTTTGTTAGGTGGTTAGGACACCAGTGTTTCCTGACGCTTTGCTGAATATATAACATGCTTTAAAATTGACACCTTTTATCAAAGAATCCGTTGCTAACATTTAAACACCTAGGTGCATTGGTTCAATATAATTTTAGAGCGAAGGTAACTCATTTACCTGAATTCGTTGTGTGGGTGTGTTTGTCATATCTACATAATATTAAAGCAGTCGTTGATACATTTTTAATGGTTCATCAGTAGTAAGATATTATTAATCTTGTAACCATTGACGATTGAAAACAATGCCATGATCTAGACATACTGAGGCATTAATTTTACTTCTTAAGTTTAGAGTTGGGGCCTGTTGCATTAAAAGCCCTATTCTTTTTCGGGTAGCAAGGAGTAAGAATCCAATACCATCACATTTTTGGTATAATATTTTGTTCTGAATTGATGCAACTGTACCAATTCTTGCCGACTTCTCAGAAACTTATTACCTTCAAGTTTAATCCTCCATATCTTCTGTTGTTTAACGCATTCCATATCCTATTGACGCAGTATTGTTTTATTTGTGTATTTATTATCAGATTCATCATGACATCTTCCCAGGTGGTTCATGAGTGATGGTAGTAACGTGTCATCTTTGCAACTTATTGCATGGTCGTGTCCTGTGTAGATATGCCAGTCTTTGGTGGGGACGGTTGCTAGAAAGTTGGAGCGAAAACAATTCCTATCCAAACGATGGATGCTACTAACATACATCAATGACATGGAAACCATAGTACGGATCCTTATAAATCTTTCATTAATGTCTTTCATAGGAACCAAATACTGCGGATAGTTTGTTAAAGCATAAATGTAGAAGTAAAAGCCAAGGGAGTCAACAAGGAAGCAAATCCGTTAAGTTAGGTGTCCACTGACTATTCCTCCTGAAGAAATAATGTAAACGCAAAGATCAGATATTTGTATCTGAGATTCCTAAGCATCAGTGGATGAATCATTCTCTCATTTTACTTTATAATAAAACTGTGACAACTGCTAATATTGGTGATTTTTGCAAGTAATGCTTCTTAGAGGTCCACCCACGCAGTTTGTAGTTTTGCACATTCGCCGTATTGTTTAGGTTCATTAAATTCCTTGGAGAGTATTTTCTATTGCTTCTGAGAATATGATATATTGATTTGTTAATATTTTTAAATCATCTAACCCATCTATAATAGGTGCGGTCTAAAAATAGATTTTATAATATTTAAACTTTAGAAGACAATTATTCGAGACCTGTTAAGTTGCTTAAAGCTATGCGTTACTGAAAAAATATTGCTGGAGTAAACAAAAAATATTTCTACACACTTATGGCATATACAAAATGTAAAACTCGAGGATTTAGAATAAGATTAAATGGGAATGAAAGCCGAGTGAAATGATTTATGTGAGAGATTGAAATTTCATACTTAATATGTCGTTCTTAGCAGACTGAGCCAATTCATTCAAATATTACTTGATCGTTGAAGAAATCCTTATTTTGTTCGTTATATTTCAAATGCAGGGAATCCTATTTTTAGATAAATCCTGAACTCAAAGAGATGGTGAAAGAAGCACATATGCACAATTTATATATGTATGTGTCTGTGTGTGTACGCCTGTTGTTTTTACTTTCCTGTGTTTGTACGTTTGAGTTAATGTGTGTTTGTCTCATGTCGTATATATGCATTTGTATATACATATCCAAATAATGTTTTAACTATTTGAAAATTGTGTACATATCTTCGTCATCGAACATTTTTAAACGTTCCACACAAATGAAGTGTGAATATATGTAAGCTAGAACATATCAAAAGAGATTTTCTTTTAAACATTATACTTACGTTAAATATTAATGTTGATTTTTTTTAATAAACCTGACAAGGAATTGAAGCGAGGATTTTAGAAAATCTATAAATTATACTTATTTTGGAAATGAAAAATTCAATACATATTTCTTGAAATGCATTTATAGAAACATCAAAGTTTTTTCTGATGTTTTAAAAATACATATTGAAAAAATTTTTATTAACCATTATAATATGAATTGCAAATATCTATAGTTGACCTGGATTTGAAACTAATGTCAGTTAAAAAGAGTAACGTATACGGATTTCTCATATTTGATACATCCACAAAATGTGCAAGGCGAGAATGGATAAGTCTGTGATCTACGTACTGGGGCTACATATCTCTCTTTCTCTCTCACTCACTTTCTGTATATATATATATATATATTCTTATCTAATAGGTAAAAAGTATTTTATTTGCACCGTGTTCAGCGAAATCTGAAACGTATATTTGGATATTTATTCTGGAACACCGATATACCGATATGACGAGATATGACTGATCGAAACACCATCTGTCCTTGAATGCCGTGTGCCAATGGATCGAGTGTGTTGAACAAAGTGTTGACGTAAAAGGGAAAAACCATTCGACTTTGACCTATACTACACCGAACAGTATAATTGGCCTTTCAGGTGCATTAAGAATAAATAATCGTTCCAGATCTAGCTGTATATAGTACAAATAACGATTTTCAAAAATCATTTCGTAACTATACGAACCGTTCAGCAAACAATTTGCTCACTGAAATTATAAAGCCAGCTGCCTCATTTATAATCAGCGTTCCGGTTGCTTCTGGCTAATGAGACGCAAAATAACGAAACACCGGTATCCCAGAAGGCCATACACCAAAAAAGCCGATTGTATTGAACACACTGTCGTCATCAAACGGAGGAGCTATTCTCTTATGACATACACTACAGCGACAAGCATATATTACGTCTGAATCTGTCTTCTTTCTTCTTTCTGCCTGTAACGCTCCAAAGCGTAGTATAGGCCACTTATAATGTCGGATAATTTTTCGCTCTGTACTTATACTCTGCCATGAATGTCCCCCTTTCTCTATTCCTTTTATGTTGATTTACGCCATGAGTTCTTAGGCCTACATCTCTTGTTATATCCATTTATATCCATCCGGTTTCCACTGTAAAGCCCTTTTCGCTACATTTGGCGTTTCTTTTCTAATTGTGCCACCAATCCACTTCCACTTTTTCTTAAATATTTGCTCCTAAATCAAAACTTGATTTGTTTTTTGCCATAGCTCCATATTGCTTATGTGCTCGGGCCATCTAATTTTAAGTATACTACGCAAGCATCTGTTGATGAATGATTGTATTTGCTTATCTGTCAAAAGGTGTATGAATCTGTCTAGAAGTGTTAAGTGTATATACGTAAATAATCGTTCGAAATTATATAACTCAAACATATGAACAATTTTTCTTGCAGAAATGAATGTGTAAGTAAGTTTTTAAATCCCTCATATCACGTTTGCATATGAGCTCCACGCATAGCAAAAAGTACAGAAGGATTCTTTTTATGCATTTTATAGGCTTATTCATACATTAATATTTTACCGACTTTGCTAAGGAAACTTTTATTCACAAAACATCACCAATGCCAATACGGAGATTATAAACGATTTTTCCACTCCATTGACTTATGTTACTCATAAATTTTTTATGAAGTATCGTGATTTTTATGCCACAACTGTTATAAAGACAAAACTTATAATTTTTTACTCTGCAGCTTCTTCCGCTACGTAGATTAAATGAAATAATTTATATATATATATATATATATATATATATATCGCAATATAGATATATATATAACTACGTATGGGTCAAAATGTCTCTATAAGTTTTTGTATCATTAAATAGATGATTCATTAGATTGTTTTAAGAGACCAAACAATGATATGTAGTATAGTGTGAAATGAAGAAAAAATACTCATCAACAATATAGCGTTAAACAATCACGTACTTTTTGTTAGATTTTATATATTTCGTTTTATTTTTACTCACCTATTTTGTAGATCACTTAACTTTGACAGTATTGATACCTTTTTACCTTTAGAGATTATTGAAGGGTAGCTGATAGCCCTAAAACTGTAAAGTGCTTTTTCTCGTTATTTATTTCACTGGCTACGATGCTCTTAATATATGCTCCGCTCAAATTCCTTGATTGATACTAACACGCGTCATGTTTTCTGCTTCAATGCAAACGTTTTCGGATACCTAATGTCAGTGCAATGTGTCTCTATCCATTCTATACCCTATATTTCGGTGGCAAATTTAAGTGGTCAACTAGAGCTACACAGCTGTTCATTTAAGGCGGCGAGCTGTCAGAAACATTAGCACACCGGGCGAAATGCTTAGCGGTGTTTCGACTGCCGCTACGTTCTGAGTTTATATTCCGCCGAGGTCGACTTTACCTTTCATCCTTTCGGGCTCCATAAATTAAGTACCAGTTGCGTACTGGTGCGATATAATCGACTTAATCCGTGTGTGTGTCTATCCTTGTTTGTCCTCTCTGTGTTTAGCCCCTTGTGGTAGTAAAGAAATAAGTATTTCGTCTGTCTTTACGTTCTGAGTTCAAATTCCGCCGAGATTGTCATTGTCTTTCATCCTTTCGTTGTCAATAAATAAAGTACCAGTACTGGAGTTGATCTGATCGGCTGGCCCCCTCCCCCAAAATTTCGAGCCTTGTACCTAGAGTAGAAAAGAATATTCTATCCAGTTAAACACACAGGCACTTTAACTCACACTCATGCGTCCTGTAGCCTCATACGCAGGCACATATGTTAGATAGCACCCCCACACGAGTATACAAGCGAACACTACACACACACACACCACACACACACACACACACACACACACACACACACAGTATACTACTAACATTCATACACACACACATTCTCCCATGCACACACACATACACACACGTCCTCTTCTGGTCAATTCAGCATGCCTTCTCCGTCTATTTCAGACATGTTTCTTGTTCTCTCCATCATTTCCGAATTGTTAAAAACATATCCCACTTATCATTAGAATAAACCTTATACACCATATTTGTTGTTCTTCTACATTTTTCTTTCTTTTTTTGTTTCAGACCATCCGTGTGTGTGTGTGTGTGTGTGTCAGTGCGCATGTGCGAATTCTGCGTGCATTACGAAACGACGACGAGTGAAATTTTGTTTATAGAATTTTAACCCACCTCTGTATATTGACCATAGAAAAACAATGATGAGATAAATCGATTTCATTTCATTTAAAATGATTCTTGAAATTTTACACTGTGGTAAATTTTAGCATTATTTTGACAATTCAGTCCTCTTGTACTTATCCAACTCCATCTAGCAAGATAGTCCCCCACCCCAGATTTACATTAAACTGCATATCTAATTAGCACCGATTGTACTGCTTAGATTGAGTAATACATAGCAAGTGTAATTTTTATAAAATGAAGACTGATACACCTACTAGTAACGTAACTTGGTGAGAGCGTGGGAGTGGCTGTGTGGTAAGTAGCTTGCTTACGAACCACATGGTTCCGGGTTCAGTCCCACTGCGTGGCACCTTGGGCAAGTGTCTTCAACTATAGCCTCAGGCCGACCAAAGCCTTGTGAGTGGATTTGGTAGACGGAAACTGAAAGAAGCCCGTCGTATATATGTATATATATATATATATATATATATATATATATAATATATATATATATATGCATGTTTGCGTGTCTGTGTTTGTACCCCCAACATCGCTTGACAACCGAAGCTGGTGTATTTACGTCCCCGTCACTTTGCGGTTCGGCAAAGAAGAGACCGATAAAATAAGTACTAGGCTTACGAAGAATAAGTCCTGGGGTCGATTTGATCGATTAAAGGCGGTGCTCCAGCATGGCCACAGTCACATGATTGAAACAAGTAAAAGAGTAAAAGAGAGAAAGAGTAGTGAACATTAATTAGATAAAATATAATTTGAATTACCATTGTAAATTGCATTAATAAATTGGGTAGCCAATATACCTTTTAACTGAATATTTAACTGAGCGCCATGTAGTTACTTTTCGCTTATTCACATATGAATATTTTCAATTACATTTTCATATTTCTTTCTCCACTGAATTTCGTATGAATACATATTTATAGGAGAAATTTTTATCGATTTAAAATGTTCATATAATGCTGCTTCTCACACTAAATTTCCCAATCTCACTTTCCTGGATTCAACATGTTATCGAGTTAAGATGTCAAGATATACATTACTTCTGTAATCATCAATGCATCACAATTTAAATATACTTAGATTGCATGTTTATATATATTATATATATATATATATATATATATATATATATATATATATATATAATAAGAGTATGCTGCAACAGATATATTCGAAAGATCACTTAGCATATTTATTCTTAAAACAGAAGTTTCACTTCTTGAAAATACAAATTGTGCATTCTATTATGCTTAACATCATTATTGAAGGAAAGTGAAAATATTCGTCGGTCACGCTGCCAATCAAGAAACTCAGCGTAGCAGAAAATCATAAGTATATTTCATGTCGATGCAGTGGTATGGAAAACTAATTCTGGAATAATGTTGAGTTTACATAAGTAAAAATGCGTTCTTTTTGAAACATAAAAAAGACTTACACAAGTTATAGAGTCAATTTATTAAATATATTAAAAAGTGAAAATAGAAACATTTTAGAATATAACCGTATTAATAAAAATAGAAGAAGCAAAACGACTGCAACAACCGAATCAACAACAACCACAATCATAATCATAATAATAAGGGTTTCAAATCTTGTCATAAGTTTAGTAATTTTGGGGGAGGGGCTGAGTCGATTACATCGATCCCAGTGTTCAGCTGGTACTTATTTAATTGAATCTGTAAGGATGAAAGGTTAAGTCGAGCTCGGCGGAATTTGAACTCAGAACAGAGAAGCATGCGAAATGCCGCTAAGCATTTGGTCCGGTGCGTTATCGATTCTGCCAGCTCGCCACCTTTCATAATCGTAATTATGTTTTCAAATCTTAGCGCAAGACCAGCGGTTACAGTGGCTTGCGTCGGTCGATTATATCAAACCGGTGCTAAACTGGTACTTATTTTATTGTCCCGGAATGGATGGAAGAAGGACGAAATGACACTGAGTAAGTTTTCCCGGCGTGCTGACGACTACCAGTTCGTAACCTTACTACTACTAGTACTACTACTACTACTACTACTTCTACTACTACTACTGCTTCTGCTACTACAACATCTACTACTACTACTACTACTACTACTACTACTACTGCAGCTGATACTGCTGCTCCTGCTGCTACTAATACTACTAATACTACTCATGATAATAGTAATCCTTTCTATTATAGGCACAAGGCCTGAAATTTGTGCGAGAGGATATTCAATTAAGTCAACCCAAATACTGAAGTGGTACTTAAAAACGAACGAAATACCGCTAAGCAGTTTGACAGCTCGCCGCCTTAATAATAATAATAATAATAATAATAATAATAATAATAACAACAACAGACTACCAAGCCAATCTATTAAAGAACGGTAGCTGCCCAACATGTCGAGTATGTCAACAACAAAATGAAACCAATGATCATGTTGTCTGCAAGTGCAGTCTTCTAGCGCCTACATAATATCTCAATAGAGCTGCACAATATTATTCACTGGGTAATTTGCAAATAAACTGAACTTGGTCTAAGATAAAAATTGGTGGAAACACAAACCACCTCTAGTGCTTGAAAATGATCACATCTCACTCCTCTAGAACTTCACCATTCAAACTGACAGAAAGATAGATGCATATAGGCCAGACATCATATTAAAAGACTTCAGACAAAAATCATGCCTCCTCATTGATATGACTCTCTCAACCGATATGAACGTGTCTGTCAAGACCTACCAAAACCTGAGCAAGTATAAAGTTCTTGAAATAGAAATTAACAAAATGTGGAACCTGAAGACTATAACAATACCTGTTGTCATTGGTGCGCTAGGAATGATAGCAAAAAGGGCTGATTGCTACCTAACTCAGGTACCAGGAAGCCCCAAAATGGCTGAAATAAAAAATATAGTGCTCATGGGAACTGCCCATATCCTACGTAAAACGTTGTCTCAAATGTAATCTCAAATTTTTAAACACAATTTTCTTATGATTTCTTAAACATTCTTTTGAACAACACTACGTACAAAACTAAATATATGGCACCCTAGGCATAACACCAACATGAACGTCTAACTTGTTATCTCTAGAGAGGTCTCTGGGTGAGACTTGGAGCCAATTTGTACAAATATAAAGCAAAAGTCAAACATAGAATAATAATAATGATAATAATAACAATAATAATAATAATAATAATAATGATAATAATAATAATGATAATAATGATAATAATAATAATAATAAAAATAATAATAATAATAATAATAATAATAGTATTGAAGAAGTGGGAGATTATAAGGATTTGGATTGGGACACAAGGCTATGAATTTTGAAAGATGAGTAGTTGATACGGTCGACCACAATACTTCTGTGATACTTCAGGTTATCGTTCCCAGACGAATGAAAATACTTAAAAGAAATTCTTCATTGGATGCGGAGGCCCAAAATACAAATATGCGATATGTCTGTGGGATACAAAATATAAACACAGTGGGTGAATAAGGAAGAATTTCATGAAACGACACAGGATGTAGTAAGAATTTTGTACACTGACAATATTTTTAAATGCGAAAATTATAACACCGTATAAATATTGATTATGTAAAATTAACGTGAATTAAAGCAGCACGTAACATTCGTAGGCTATATTGTGTTAGCCTAAGTAATGTCAATTTCTTTTTAATTAATATTTTGTCTTTCAAAGCTCCACGTAGTCGAAGCCTATTTAATTGCAAATCTACAAGGAATATGCCATTAGGTGGACTTGTAGATTCTTCATAATTTCCATATCAGTTCTGTGTTTCTTGAAGAAAGAATTATGATTTTCAGCTTGATGTGTGATGTAATGTCGAATGCCTTCTCGTCCTCACATGTTTTGCTTGCTTCCCTTGCAGTGAAGTTGAACTGTTTTTCTTTTCTTAGCCTCTCTTCTTATTCTTCACTTTCTCTCTTCTTTTCCTTGCTGTTACATTATAATGTGGTTTTGATAATGTGAAACGGAGAAATAGGACACTGATATTCAACGTTCTCTGTTGGAACTTCGAAGGAGTTTATCTCTTTCGATCTTTCTGTGGCTGTGCTTGATGTTTCATTGTTTGTTGCTGATGTCCTTTTAGCGTCGGGAACTTTTCTGGAGGGACCCTTTGCGTATCTTTTAAAGCCCTGTGTAGCAACTGGCCTGCCTACTGAAAAGGATCTACCGTAAAATCTTTAATCAGCTGTTAATACTGGGCACAGCTCTGGGACGCTAGGATCGTTCGTTATTTTAGAACTTCGTGAAATGTTTTACGCTTGTTGGCTCTACACTCAACCACATTTTCCAAAGTTACTTCAGCGCTCAGCGTCGATCCATTTTTAAGGCGTATAAATCACATAGCAGCGTAAAAAGGTACCTCAAAATCGACGATCAAGCTTCTTCACTATATCCTTCGTCTCAGTTAATGCTGGAGCGTCTGATAGACTCCGCTCGTCCCTTTGCCTCATAGCTTTAAAACTGACACATTCTTTTGCATGCCTGCACTCACTCGATGTAGGGGACCTCAGTCGGTGTAACGATGACTCATTCATCCAAACGTTCCCCGAAAGTACAAGGAATTTCTATATGATTCTTGTAATGCACACGTATAGTTTAGCTGTTTTTACTCTCACGCTTATGTCTCAACTTCACGTAGATATACTCTTGCTTTTGAAAATTAATGCAGTGTGCATGTGTGTGTGTGTGAGTGCGTGTGTGTATGTGTGTGTTGTCATACATGTCGTTCGAAATGCACTCTGTAACTGATTTCAGCAAGTTTGAAGGGGGAGGTAAGATGATTACATTGAATCCAGTGCTCAACTGGTACTTATTTTATCGATCCCGAAAGGATGAAATGCAAAGTCAACCTTAACAGCATTTGAACTCAGAATGTAAACACAGACGAAATTCTGTAAAGCATTTTACTCGGCGTGTAGAGATTCTGCCAGCTCACCGCCTTAATACACACTCTGTATTATTATCAGGTGTATTGTTGTCTACTTCCATTGTTTCTCCACTGAGTATAAAAAACCTTGATTTATTTCGAATCAGCATTTGCCGGACCACTTACGCGATGAATATTATTATAGCGGGTATGGTCAGAGCATAGTCAATTCCCCTCTCACCTTTCAATTTTGTACTGGCTTGGTACTACAAATGCCAAGAGCCCATGAGTTATCTTCATGAAGGATTTTCATAGCGTTACCTTCTGAGGTGTTAATGAGATGAATAATCGTACCCCAAGTGGGTCTCTTTTGGTGTATGTGTGTGATATTCTTCCTATGATAATTCTGTGACTTGTTAAATTACAAATAGCTAGTATCCTGGCAGTATCCTACTCTGAGTCAGATGGTTAGAGTATACAAAAAAAAACTAAGAGGCGTTTCCACACTTCCCAAAACATGGGAGTTCCAAACAAACATCATAACCGGATGCACTTTACATCATAATGCTGTAGAATAGGCTAATCTTGTTGTTCCACTACTTTTCGATGTTTAATTTGCCGCTATGTTGTCGATTTCTTTTCGTATCCCTGAAGAGGATGTTTATATCCGCTCTCATACTAAAAGAAATCATTTTAATCTAAATAGGGCTGACACCAAGTGCTTGGTCTTAACTCTCTTATTAGAGATTCCCCTAATGACTTGTTCAATATCAGTGAGGGCATCAATGTATTTGAGGCTGCTTGTGACACGTTTGCAAAGAAAACTGTGTTAATGATTCAATCCGTATCAACCTGTGCTAATGTATCAAACTGTAGGGTTTCTCCCTACTGTTCCTCTAATATATGTGAAAATCAAAGATTACCTACTTTCGATTTCATTAAATATATCTTCAGTATAGTTAAATTCAAAGTCACTTATGATACAGAAATTGCATTTAGCACTCAAAAGGCAGGTAATATTTTTCGTTCTGTTAGGAATCGTGTGCAGTTACGAAAATTGATTTATCATACATTCGTGCTATTTCCCTTTTATAATACGGCAGAAATGAAAGCAGTTTAAAATCACCACATGAAATTCTTAGAATGCGTTCGTGAAAAGTGTCTTCGACAAATTCTCATGATTAACCAGAAACTGTTTACGCAATACCCAGATGCTTTAGAAAGAGCAAGAATCTATTTAATTTGCTCTATGTCAGTTTCCAATTAGCTGAGTTTGACAGGTCATTTGATATGGAAGTGGGGATGAACACATCGCTAAGTAGGATTTTCAATGCTGATCTATCTACAGGAAGCGAAAACAATGGGAACCATAAAGAAGAAAAAACCAACAGATAAGCAAAAAGAAAGTCTTGGATTGTTGAATATACCATACAAAGATTGAATCTATTGCTATTAAATGCCGTAAATGACCTGGTCAAGTGTACAATATTTTGCATAAAAACAAACAAAACTATACAAAAATGATAAAATAATTAAGGCAAAATAATGCATTGCTGAACAGAATTAGTATCATCCTTCGTTTGCTCAACGCGTGCCTTAACTTCTGACTTTCAGAACTCATCTTCATATCGTTGATACAAATAACACAACCATTATTCCAGCAGACATACTCATATGCCATATTTGCAATAAGACATTTAAGACTCACTCTGATCAAAACAGGCATTTGAATATGCAAAAGCCCGACAAGATGAACAACAATATACCTTTTAAACTGAGAGATATTTTCAATGTTCATCTCATCACATCTCATCTCATCTCATCTTTGTCACCGACTTAATTCAACAAGGATTGTCGGAGCAATGTCTTGAAGTACCTCTTCTATCTGGCCTTGCCAGAAATAACTCTCGCCTTTTGATTCACCTGGATCTCCAAGTGAAAACAACTGAGATCAGTGATGTATTCCAACCATCTTGCTCATGGTCTAGCCCGTCGTTTCCTGCCAGTTAGTTTTGACCGTGATTCTTTCCTGAGATATTCTTACTACATGTCAGTACTAACCTGGCTTTAATCTGTCAGTTCAGAGAGGTAACAGTTCTACCCGGAGCGCTTATAATCTCCGAGTTATGCAGTTTATCGAGTAACGTTACTCCTAAGAATAGAAGGCGCCTATCCCAAGCACTTATAATCACGATCGTAATCTTTGAGTCATTACGCAAGATCGATAACAATACATAACGTAGGCACGAACACCGAACTGAAGATTACGATAACAGTTTCTATACCTATCTCCCTTCTTCTGATGACCGAAAGTAGACGTTGGCGCATTTCTACATTAGCTCCCGTAATACTTGAACTTAATTTAGTCTCCTGGCTTCCATCAAACGTGAAAACAACCCCGAGATATTTGAACATCTCTACGTTTTGCAGTGGAACTCCACTCAAAAGTGCATTGCATTGCGCAAGCATCCTGGAGAAGACTCCGCGGCATAGATTTTCATTCCTGCAGCAAAGTTATCAAGTGCGCTTCTGAGGTAACCTTCCGATGTGTTGAGTTGTACGATATCGTCTGCAAATTCCAGCCCACTGATCTTATACGGATCTCGATACCGCTTGCAACGCGACTGCTCAAGATGCAAAAATGTGTAATGGGTGTGTACATATAGTGGTGTATCGATATTGGATATACCATTTTACATATTAAACTCATTCCTGGAAGCTGGTACCTAAACGTTAAAGAATTGTAGGCACACGGTATTTGTTTATGCAAACATAAGTTAGAACCTATATCAAATATTTTTATAAGTCAATTCTGTGTACTGGTGTGTTAGCAGGGTACTGCAAAATGAAATACCGTGTGCCTACACGTTATTAATATTTACGCGCCAGCTTCCGGGATGTGTTTAATACGTAAATTGATTTATCCAATATCGTTATATTGCTATATGTAGTGACGTTTTAATCAATGAGTTCGTGATCAATTAATGGGTTAGATGTTGTTATTTGTTTACATCTGACGTCTTGGATACGAAACTTCGTAACAAAATCGATGCTAGCTATAATCTCTCTAGAAAATCTGTAGAGATGACGTTAATACGTGATTTATTTCCATTGCTAACAAAGTAGTACTCGGTTTGACTTATAAAAACGTTTAAGATACTTAGTAGCATATTATCATTACATAACAAAAAACCATGCGTTTATAAATAATTAATATTTACCCGCCAGTTAATATATATGGAAGATTTAAATATTACTTGTTTGAAGTGCATCTGTTATATTTCAGAATGACAGATAAAAATTTGAATGCATAGGTTAATGTAAATATCCAAAAATATCTAAGTACATTCCACCATAATTGTTGATGTTTTTCATATTTCTAAGAGAAAATTTTAAAAAATGCATGTAGCTGTATTTACAAACAAGTGAGAAATGTATTTAAAATGATTTTTTTCTCTTACATGTTTGCTATGTACATGGAAATATAGGTGTTTCGGTTGTGAAAATGTTTTTTCAGGTGTGCTATGAGATCGAACATCACAAACTTTCCTGCACAATTAACTGTTGTATTATTGCTAATAATATACTCACACATCTCACTCTCTCTCTCTCTCTCTCTCTCTCTCTCTCTCTCTCTCCATATATATATATATACACACACACAGACATATATATATATATATATATATATATATATATAGGTAGATAGATATAACATATATGTGTGTGAGTTTGTGTGCGTTTTTGTGTATGTATGCATCTATGTATATGTATATATATACATACAATATCTTATCAGAATATATATACATATATACGTATGTGTACACAGGTAAACAGATATGCCGGTAATTTTCTGCATCTTCATACGATTTTTTTCCCATTCTCTTGAAATTTCACATATGCATCTGAAGCACTGAATATTGTCAAAAACCATCTGTTATTTTGTGCATTCTTGTCGGCTTAGACTGCCGTATTTATATACATTTACGAAAACTTTTTCGAAATTTTTTACGGGAAAAATTAGTTATTTCTCATTTATTCGCTTTACAATGCAACGAGAAAGGTGTGTTATAAAAATGTATAAGGTAATAATAAATATAATGAAAAAAGAGAACATATGCATATGTACCCAGGTATACAAACGGATGCACGCTCATACACACACATACACGCACGCATATATATATATATATATATATATATATATATATATATATATATATATATATGTATGTATATATGAGTATATAATTGATGCTACATAATAGTGTAATTGTAAACGCCCATGTGTGTCTACATCTATAATTGTGTAAGATAAACAACACCAAACATGGAGATTAACTGTATAGCAGCATTGTGTGAGTATGCATTTATGCATATGGATACGTGTAGGAGTGTGTGTTTGAAAGAGAGAGAGAGAGAGGAGAGAGAGAGAGAAGAAATATTTGCCAAATATTGTACTGAGCATGATATACGTTATTTCAATGGATTTAAAATTGTTACCAAAGACGGATGAATGTATGTTGATAAAAATTCCTGCGCACACATATACAAGAGAAAAAACAGGTGTGTTTATATAAATATATCTACATCTCTACACTTACATACATGAATGTATGTGTGTGTATATAGATATATATTTATTTATTTAATTGCTAAACAGGACAGTAAACTTTAAGGCAAAGCAAACATCTCAAGATCTCAAGTCGTATACAATATTATTATAGGAAGAAATTCAAAATCTTATAGCTGTTTCTGAGATTACCCCGTGTATAGGATATTCCGTCATCAGAGACAAATAGGGGAAAATAAGGGAAGATGAGAGTGAAATACATTAATAAGATGACGACATAGAGGAAGGGGGCAAAAGAATGAGGAGATGGAAAGAAAGAAGAAATATCATCTTCCCTCCCTTGCATATCAAATTGGGATTAATGGAACAGTATGTAAACTCACTCAACAAAGAAAGTAAATGTTCTGAGTATATAGGTAAATCGTTTCCAGGGCATAGCATCGAAAAAGCAGGAGTGTTTGATGGTCCTGATATCAGGAAACTCATTAACGATGATGAATTTGTTAATTCAATAAATGAATTGGAATTACGCGCTTGGACACAGTTTGTTGACGTGGTGAAAACCTTCTTAGGCAATCGCTGGGCCGCAAACATACATGGAGTTAGTGGAAAAGCTGTTGAAATGTCGACTGGACATAAGCGCTAATATGAGTGTTAAGGTTCATTTTTTACGTAGCCATCTAGATAAATTTCCGGATAATTGCGGCGACGTGTGTGATGAGCAAGGAGAACGATTCCATCAGGATATCAAAGCAATGAAAGAGCGCTACCAGGGACGGTGGGACAAACGAATGATGGCTGACTACTGCTGCAATATCAAAAGGGACTTAAAAAACATTGAACAGGACACACAATCAAGAAAGAGAACATTTTTTTACCATAGTTCTTATGTTCACGAAGGTTTTCTTTTTGCTGTTAGTTAATTTAATGATTTGATGAAAATACTTCTTGGTCTTGGTATATTCGATCGTGTTATTTTTAAAGACTTAGAGTTTGACTGTTATTGCAAAAATAGTGTTTCTCAGTAAGGTAACCGATATTTGTTGGTTTAAATACGAATTGAGAGGTTTCTACGATTTTACTTTCAGAAATATTGCCATCGATTAATATCAAATATTACAGAAAACAAATGAAAAAATGCTTTCTTTTCCAAAAACGCCGCTTTGGCTGTACAGAAAAGCGGTAGCTAACCAAGAAAAAAGTAAGGTCCTTATAAGATTCAGCGCCTTCAAATTAGCAATAAAAAGATATGTGTATAAGTGTGCACTGTGTATATATAACAAAACTGGTGTCCTTTCTGAGTACGATTATTTTGTAATTTATTTTTCATAGTAGTTCAAACAATTTCTTAAACAAATTATAAAGTGATTAATGATTTGTTCTTTCAATCATTTAATGCTATTTTTGCTGTAACTCATTATCTAACATTTATTTACCAATTATTACCATTACATAACCTATTACCCACTGACCAAGGTTTATACCAATATTAGTAATTAAATGACTTTCAGTCTGATGAAATGTTTTTAGAAGAATAAGATGTAATAATCTGACGTTATGCCTTTTTTACTCCTCTGACGTGATCTTGCCCAATATAATGTTTCAATTACTGGAATCTAATTCTTTTATGCAAACTCGAAACAGCTGTAAGTGATCATGTTGAATTTATGAAGTTAATAGATTATAGTAATGCTACTTCTCCCTTTTCTGTATTTTAATTTGAATATATATAATCCAAGATTTATATTTAAGACTATTATTTTAGGAATATTACTATTTACAGCAAAATAATAGGTAACACACCTGTAATTCATTTGATATTTTCTATCTCTTCACGTTACTTTTTTAACCTTTATTTAAATTATATATATATATATATATATATGCATATATTTTTATAGAATTTCTTGTCACCAGTCACTATTCTGTCAAAAAAGATTCATTCGTGAGACGTGACAGCAAAGGAGAGCACACATTAACTCACACCGCGCGATTAGACTCGGAAAGTTTGTGAGGAACCCATTCACCCAATTTGCTGACTTTTCCGATAGCACGCAGGAGTCAGTCAATGTTTGAATGGCCAAATCCACACTTCTCTACTAATTCTTCGACAGTTGTGATGGGGTTTTGTTTCACCAGGGTTTGTAGGATGTCGTCATCGAACTCTACAGATCTTCCAGGACGAGACTCGTCCTCAAGACTGTAGTTTCCGTGTCAGAATTTTGGAACCACCGTTGACACTAGCTTACGCTTATTGTCCGATGACCATATACTGCATGTATATTCCTCGCAGTTTCCGTTGCGTTGTTGCCTTCATTGAACTCATAAAGCAAAATACGCTGAATATGCTCCTTTGTCACTTCGATTATAGCTATGAAAAAATAATGTTAAAATCCAACTGCACTGTTCAAAACCTGCACTAAGAATTAAGTCAAGGTAAAATTACTACCTGGCATTAGAGCAAGTTGATGCAGGTAGTTTATCCCGTCCCCCATCATACTTGCTATTTGTATTTAATATATATTTAGACAGACACACACATATATACACATATATACACATATTCAAGATACACACATACGCATGTAATACGTGAATATCTAATATACACATTTCATGTATACATTACTTTTATTTATATATTATTTTATATTGGTAAATTACGTTAAATACTAAAATTATGACATTTTATCAATTTCACATCTATTCTCTTCTATAAATAACTGTTTTCGCGAGAAGGATATAAGAATGATTATTATACCAAGTGGGGTAAATATATATTCCTTGAAACATTTTCGCGAAGCCAGGGTTATATATTGTATTTGCTGCACGAAATGTAGCTTTGTGATCCAAACATTTCGAAGATTGTGTTACAGTTCTTTTAATATACACATCATTAGTATACTTACGTTTAATTAGGCCTATGTGCAGATGCGTGGCAGAGCGGTTAGGTTGTGGAGCTCCTAGTTCTAAGATCGTGGTGTCGATTCCTCCTCTGGTCGATGCTTGGTTTTCTGTAACAAATATGATACAGAATCTAGAAAAGGCACCTTATAGGTCTGTAGCTCTTCAAGTACATATGATCTTATTTATTTGTTTTTTTTCTAATTAGGTATGCAAACAAGTAAGATAATACTTAGCATTTCTACATGCATGAACTCAGCTGATGAACTAATGTCTAATCGCATCAGGTTGGATTACCATGACAGCATCCGATTGTCATGATAAATAAAATGCGATAAAGTACATTGCTAGTGCATATCATGTATCAAACATAAGAGGGGATATTAAATATATTGAAACTGAATAACCTATTTCCCCACAAGATGTTCAATACATATCACTTTACCAGAACTCGTGTTTGACTTCATTAAAAAATAAAAATGATGAAATACCACATTTTATAGTTCCTTGTAACCAAAGTTTGCCACAACGCTCCCATGAGACGCAAAGGGAACATTACAAGCCAAGCACGGCAAGGTGTAAAGTAAAATATAATCACAAAAGATTAAAACGTTTATCGGTTTACATAGTTGTGCAATATTGATGTCTGACCGAAATTATTTCATGAAATCTAAGACTGGGAAATCCATTACTGGTCTACATCGGTAAAAAGATCTTAGAGAAGAAAATACTAAAAAATACAACTAAAGGGTATCGGGAAAAAAACTCTACTCGTGTATAAAAGGAGATAAATTTCATCTAATTTTATATGATTGTCCTTTCAGCTTTCGTTAGTGCATAAATGATAAAATGAATAAATAAATGAATAGATAAATATATAAATAAAAACAGATATACGCAGGGACTATTTCATAACAATAAAAAATTTACTGCCTTTGAAAAATTATTTGACACAAACTATTAGATAAATGAAATGTTAAACTATACGTAGTACTGGAGCACTGATATTAAAAGTTTAATTTCATTCAATTCTATCAATTAAATCCATCATGTATATGTGTTACATATAGTAGGAGCCTTACAACACTATTGCTTGGTTATAGTAAGGCATTTGAAAAAGAAGTAATGTCTGAAAAAGAAGTAATTTCTACTCTTCTCCTCTGGAAGCCATCTACTCGCAACACCACAGGGCGCACACTCTCCTACCCTGATGTAATCTCCAGGGATACAGGCATCCAGCAACAGGACCTCCGTAATGCTATGATGGACCGTGAAGTCTGGCGCAACATGGTAAATTCCATTGCCTCGACCACGGTCGAACGGTCGAAGGCATTTGAATCTATTTCCCACTCATGCTTGCTGTAGTGTCTCTACTTCGCAAAAGTGCTTGCTGTTTTAATTGATACCATTGACAGACTCACAAAGAGATTGAAAGCAAATCCTACAAATCCTTAAAACTGGGCGAAGGAAAGAGAATATATCAAGGAGATTTATACAGTCTTATTTCTGAAATTCTCTTCATTTGGCATTATATTCATTAAAACCTTAACACAAAATTTAGATGGTTACACGATAGGATCTGGTAGAAATATTAATGAAACCTATAATTTCTTTGTGAATCATCTCAAAAATTATGAAAGAAATAATAAAGCCAAAGATGGAATTGTTAACAATTTCAGCTGATATAGATATGGAATTAGAAAATGAATCTTTAAATTTCAATCATGAACGGGGAAAACCAGTAACCCAGACCCCAAACCTGGGCATCAACGGTCACACAAATTTTCCTCTCCCACAAGAAGTACCTAATAATTAATGAAAACTTGTCGGAGAATAAAGATAGAGTAACCCGAGTGTTTTTGCCAGACGGAAAAATATAGCAGTCAGAACTCTTCTCTCACAAGGCAATGTCCCTCAATTCATTTGTAGTACCAGTGTTGATTCCAAAACTTCGGATAATTCACTGGTCTGTAGAAGAAATGTACTCCATAGACATTAAACCTTGCAAAATACTGACATCAACTACAAATCTCCACAAGAACAATAACATCGACAGTCTCTACCTAAGAAAATATAAGGGAAGTAGAGGTTTGAAAGTCGTGTGGATAGCCTTCGAGTTTCGTTTAGTGTCTCTCGGACAGCACTCTCCACCTGGCGACCTCTCATACAGCTCCAAAACAGCAGGAATACCATATTTCAAAGAAGAGCTAGATGCAAAATGCTTAGCAGTCAAAAACAAATACCATGCATGGGTATGTCATCGTGAGAACTGGAAACATGTAGCAAAACCACCCTTGCAATCAGAAAAAGTAATCAACCATCTAACTCGAACATCACAATATGTGACATTGCTTCTCTTATCTCAATCCAAACGATATAATTCTGTACTTTTGTTAGAAACCAGCTTTTGTTAGAAATATCTCAAAGCAGAAAGGAAAATACGTACATACATACATACATGCATACATGCATACATACATGCATACATGCATGCATACATACATACATACATACATACATACATACATACATACATACGTGCGTTCATACATAAACACAGGCCAAGAATTGTAATACTGGACATTTTTTGAACTAGATAACAAAAATTCTATATGAGTAGTTATATGAATTTGTATTACTAATAAACAACGAAATTAACATAAAAAATACCAAATATAATCCACCGCAGAGAACCATTCTTATGGGTAACATAGATTACATATAGAAGCATATACATACATATACACATCCGTATGTACATCCGTATATATTATCCCTATGCACAAATATAGACTTAACTTTTGAGTGCATGTGTCTGAATATCTCTATGTGTGTGTATTGAAGAAAGGTTGTATGTATATGTATGTTTATCTATCTCTCTATCTCCCTTTCTCTCTCCCTTTTCTCTCTCCCTCTTTCTGTCTATCTCTCACTCTCTTTTCTTTCTATCACTCTCTCTTTCTGTATATATATATATATATATATATATATAGGAGAGGAAAAATTATAATAAGGCAGAATGCTAAATTGAAAGTAAATTTTAATAGAAATGGGTGTATGAAAAATTTAAAAAGAAAAAATAATAAATCAAAGCAGTTTTCAAAGCAAGGCAAATTTTCAAGATTTGGAAAGGGAAAAGAAATTTATTATTATTATAATTTTTCCTCTCCTATCATTTCTTCACGTGCAGTCAACACAACCCCACCAGTTACTGATTTATATATATATATATATACAGAGAGAGAGAGGGAGAGAAGTATATGTATGTATGAATGTATGTATATATTGTGCTTAGCCATTGCGAGACTAATAACCACGTGTAGAACTTAACATACATATGTTTGAGAAAGAAGTGTTAGCTCAGTATAGAGTGGTGAAAAGAAAGATGACAATGGAATAAATGATCTTATGAACTTCATTAGCTTACAGCTGTTTCAACTATAACATGTAGTCCATTCATATTTGAGTGCCTGAATTACACCCTTTCCTACAGACACAAGAGTAATTCTTTCCCAAATAAATTGCACTACATGTTCGACGCCCAGATGAGGCTATATGGTGCTATTCAGGCGCTCAACAATAAGTTCACTTCATTTTTTATTAGAAACAGCTGTAAGCTAATAAAGTTCATAAGATAAGTTTTTATTCTGTCATCCTCTCTGTATCTATTTATCTGCCTGTCTGTTTGCCTGTCTCTGTCACTTTCTGTTTCTTTCATTCCCTCTCTCTCTCTCTGTCTCTCTCTCTGTCTCTCTCTCTGTCTCTCTCTCTCTCTTCCTATATATATATATATATATATATATATATATATCATAAAAAAATAAAACTTGGGTTTTGAATATTTTACCAACACTATACATTAAAATAGATATGATTACGGAATAATAATTTTTAATTAATATGTGTTTGGCGCATAAATATTCATCCTCGCCTCAATTAACCTGCATATCAAATAAAATTTTAATTACTAAGCTATGTAAATATGGTCCAGCTTTTATTATCATGAAGAGAAAGTAGAATTACTTGAAACCTGTCAAAGTACGGCATTCCCTATTACTACTACTACTACTACTAGTAGTAGTAGTAGTAGTAGTAGTAGTAGTAGTTGTAGTTGTTGTTGTTGTTGTTGTTGTTGTTGTTGTTGTTGTTGTTGCAGCAGCAGCAGCAGTAATTAACAAACGAGAAGAAAGGTAAAAACAATAACCAAGAACTGCAAGAATGATGAGGAAGAGAGGAATTGGAAATGTATGAGAATTTGGAAGGAATTGGGAAGAAAGAAACTGGGAGGTATGTGGAATTGGTGGAGGAATATATTTCGGTAGCAATGACAAGAACACGATATAATGGAGGACGTTGAGTAGGAGATTTGATAAAGATGGTGAACGCACAACCTCGACAAATACAACGAAGACGAACTGCAATTACAACGAAGATTAAGACGATGGCAAGTAGCATAATTATAAACACGAATATCGTGATCAAGCAGAAAATTACAAAATGAGAATAGCTAAATGAAAGAAAAGGCAGCAACATTAAAACTAGTAATGAATACCAAATAATTAAGAATCATTTAAGAATCATTTTAAGTTTGACTTAACTTTGTTTGATTTGTGATAATCCATGGGGTGTAAACTGTACAATAACTTCTCTATACACTCTCAGTACAGTTTGGCTGATTTTTGTTTGAATATCCTAAAATTGCAGTATTTTGTTATCAGAGACTATCTCTTCTATGTACCTTATATATGCTCGTTATACACTCGATTAACCAGTGTAAGGGGATTTCAAAACACTGTAGCGTTTCTACTTTGATTATTTCTGTAAAAAAGAGACAACACTCTTCTTAAATTCATCAATCTGATGGCGTCTAATTGACTGATAACAGTAAGATCAATTCAATTTAAATATAGTCACTTATCAGGTCTAAGATAAAAAGAATAAAATAATTAAATAAATGTACATATGTTATCTTATATAAATAGATAATAAAGCGAATTATATTGTTATTTGATAATTATAAGATACGATACGTATATTTATTTACTAATCATTTATATTGTTGTTATAATCTTGTAAATTAACGTATTACATATAATTTACATAGTGAAATTGTTTTGTTAGATAAAATATCATCGAATAGGAAGGAATTTTATTGGTTGTGTAATATTGCATTTAAGTAAATACTTTTAATAATAATTGAAACTTTGGTTAATTCTGCACATGAATATAATATTAAATCTATATATAAATTGAATTAATTATGTAACTTTAACTAGTTTGTGTGTATATATTTGAAACATGTTTTCTATTTTTAATTCTTTTAGCCATAGTTTGTACTACTATTATGTATATAAGTTAGCATGTAATTATGTTAGCATATATTACTTAATTAGAATTAGATTTAACGTAGATGTTTATTAAATAAATAAATTAGTAATTTAATGTATATAGATTTAATTATAGTATTTTAGTTTCACTTAATCTATATTCTGTATTATATTTATATATATACACATATATATATATTGTTTTAAATATTGTATTTTAATTACTTGTATTTTAATTTTCTAGTAATGGTATACTATATTTTGCTATTTTTTCTTCTATAAGCTAAATATATATTTTCATAGATAAAATAAATATTTATATCTATTTATTCTAGTCCTATTTACACCACGTTTTTTTTATATTATATATTGTCAAATTGATTTATTATTACTAAACTGTATTTTTCCCTGTAATTTTGGAATCGTATTGTAACATGAGTTTACGGACGTCATGTATTTACATACACACACACACACACCACACACACACACATACATACACACACACACGCACACACACATATATATATATATGTGTGTAAATACATGGCGTCCGTAAACTCATGTTACAATGCTACAAATTACTTCTTTCCCAAGCTTGAACTATGAGAACTGATCGGGATTATAGTTTTACAACAGAATGGTGCACCTTCTTAATTCGCTGTGAAAATTAGGTACATTCTAAATGAGAAAGCCCCTAACAGATGGATTGGAAGAGGAGGACCATTATTTAGGCGTCCAAGTTTACAGATTGAACGCTATTGGATTTGTTTTTACAAGGACATGTGACATGTAGTTTATTCAACTTCAACTCGCTCTTTAGAAGACTTCAAAGCAAGGATAACTGGAATTATTGAAGATGATGCTGAATATTAGCTGGATAAATTTTCCTGAGTATTAAAGAATGATATCATATTTCTCTTTGTATTAATAATTCTCTGTACTATAGGCACAAGGCCTGCAATCTGGGAGGAGGGGTACTCAGTTTCATCGGCCCTAGTGAGAAACTGGTAATTAATTTATCGACCCAGAAAGGTTGACAAATCAACCTCGGCACAATTTCAACTCAGAACGTAGCGACAGACGAAATACCGGTAAGCATTTCGGCCAGCATTTCGGCCAGCATGCTAACCATTCTGCCAGCTCACCGCCCTCACTTTCTTTCACTAATGATGGTTGACATGTTGAAAACTAACAAGATGAATTGAAAAATTAGGTCATTCTTCTTTATTATACTTTTTACCGATTATTAAGTATAGTTACGAAGATACAAGTATTTTAGATTGCATCATGATTGTATAGACACCCTGTATGAATACATACATACATACATATATATATATATATATATAATATATATATATATAGAGAGAGAGAGAGAGAGAGAGAGTGAGAGAGAGAGACATATGTATGTATGTATGTATGTATGTATATACATATAAATGCTATATATATGTATACGTCTATATATGCATGTATATATATATATTTATTATATAGAAGGAGCTTCTACAGGACTAGAACTGTTTCATTCAAAAGAAATCATCACGAGCTTCCTGATGATTTCTTTTGAATGAAACAGTTCTAGTCCTGTAGAAGCTCCTTCTATATAATAAATTAATTTACTCTGCTATGTATTGAGTACCTTATTTACTCAACCTGGGACCTACATATATATATATTATATATATATATATATATATATATATATATATATATATATATATATATATATATATGTATACGGAGAGAGAGAGAGAGAGAGCGAGAGAAACGTCTATTTGCCAATGTAAAGTTGCAGTCGGGATTAGGAAGATGTTACTACCTTTTTTAGATCGGGGAAAATATCTTTTCCAGCTGGCTACCTACACACAACTGTGTCTTTTTACCTTGACCAAGGGAGCAATTGTCCTCACTCAGCCTTAAACGAATCAATGGTTTTTGGGTTATTTCACTTCATTACCACACAAAAGCCGTTGACTCTCAGCACTAGGCTTTTGTTCGAGTATATACTTTTAAAGTGACACACAGTTGCTGGTCTCGTATCGACGCAGTGATGGAAAAAGATGTTATCTGGAGGCTAGAAAGGTAGTTACACCATCCTGATCAGGACTGCCACTTGACGTTGGCAAATAGAATTTAGTTTGTAGTACTGTTACTACTTATTTCTCGCTCAGAGATATAAAACTGACCGTTTTTCTCCTAAGATATATATATATATATATATATATATATATATATATATATATATATATAATATATATATATATATATATATATATATTCATAAATAAGGGCAAACGAAAGAAATTCGAATGCCAAATATGCCGAAAAATTGGACATATTGTCCATTAATCATACAATTTTTTTCTCACAATACGCACGCTACTCGAAAAAGGGTCGACAGAAATTTCTAAAAAATTCCATTATTACCATATCGGACCGATTTCAGGGTTAGCTCATAACAGCCCTCCCTTCGTCAGTGATACATGTGGCAAAAGAAATAAATGAGATACTTACTCATACACATGAAAGAAACAAACACTAAGTCATGAGCACAATTAAGTACCCCAAATACATCCAAAATAGAAATACTCCAGCCCATTCGAGACACGTGCGATTTGAACTGAGTGAGAGAGTCCGGAAGTGAACGCTTAAATTTATATCTAATGTAGGATAATTTTTTTTTCGAAAAGAATCTTTTTCGAAAAAAATTTAATCCTACATTAGATATATATATATATATATATATATATATAATATATATATATATATATATATATATATATATATATGTATATATATATATGTATACATATATATTTATGCATATGTATATATATGTAAGCATATATATATTTATGCATATGTATATATATATATGTATATGTATATATATTTATGTATATATGTATATATACATGTACTATATATATATATATAGTACATGATCTCTCAGGCACAATCGTATGTGAAACCTGATATCTTTGTCCAGGGTACAAGATTAGATGTGGTTGACTCGTTCATCTAAATTGGCAGCACTATCTCTAGAGATGGATCCCTTGATTCTGAAATATATTTGAGAATTGAAAAAGCAGCAAAGCATTTGGAAGGCTTGAAAATCGTGTGTGATCTGATAGTGGTATCACCTTCAAAACCAAGCTTAGTATCTATGAATCTTGCACTTTATAGCAGTCCTCCTATACTCTTCTGAAACCTGGATGACATATCGGCGCCATATCGAGGCTATCGATAGATTCCACCAGACTTGCTTAAGAAGGAAACTAGACACCAAATAGAATTCTTTAACATCAGGCACCGTTATGCTTCAGCAAGCTAACATATCAATTATTGAAATGATCCTCATATGCAATCAGATGCGTTGGACTGGGCACCTGGCTAAGATGCAGGATGACGGGTTGCCAAAGAAGTTGTTTTACGGGGAGGTGCAGCGTGGCAAACGTCCGAGACATAAACCTAAGAAACGTTTTAGGGATGCTGACAAGAAAAACCTTAAGGCTCTTAATGTGGAGGTTGAAGACACCAGATTGATTGGTGTGGAAACAAATGATCTACAATAGATGTAAAGCATTTGAAGCTCGAAGAATTAAACAATGCATCTTGAAACGAGAACTTCGTAGACAGGACTTAACTGCAATCCAAAGACTGCAGAAGAGTTTGTTTGTCAAGAGCATGTCTTGCTAGTCATATAAGATCGTATGACAGTATTTATTAATTGAAGAGATGGCCTTCTTCTGTTAGGAAGTGGCAATCATCATATATGTGTAGATGTTAAATAACCATCGAACGTATATTGAATATCCAAAGAACTTACTTGTTATATACCTATATAAATAATATTGTCATGAACTACCGCTCGTATCAGATAGGTTAAGAATAAACAATCAGTTTATCAAAATACTAATAATAGAAACGGAAAAAAAAAAATAAAACTTTATCATTAAATAATTAATTCACATCAATAATAGCTTTTCCCACATCGTAAATAACAGATTTCTTCGAAAAATTAAAAATAACGTTTTAAATCCAATGAGGTTTCATCAGACTGATATATCTTGTTAATTATTTTGCGAAAGTAGCAGGTAAACATTTTCTTGATTTTAAAACTGTTAGTTTTTTAAAAAAAAACATTTTTTTAAGCGCGAGATGAAGAATAACTAAACAGAAATTTCGTAAATTCTTAAATTCAAATCTATTAGTCTCTAATAGGTTTTGTTAAGTAATGTACACATTTATACATACACACACATCACCATATATACATAAATATACATATGCACACACAAACACATATATATATACCTACATACACACATAAATATATGTACCTATACATATCCCTACATCTATACGTATGATTACACATATACACAAGTTTACGTTTTTTTATCTCCATGTATATTTGCATCAAGATTGCATACACAATTGCATATATAAGTAAGTCTATATACATATATCTGGTAAAAACTTAGCTTGTATATTCATTATGCAATAATTCAGACTTAATATTTTTCCGATTATATCATAATGTAAATACAGGTGAGATAACTGTTTTTCTATTAATAGGAACAAAAGGAAAAACGATATCTAATAAAGTGCGAAAAACAAAAACTGGCTAAAAATACAATAAAACTTTATGACAAATATAGTAAATACGAGAAATGAGCTAACACAATAAAATTCAGTAATATCTTCACATATGTTATATTATACATCCATTTGTATACATGTATATATATATAAATCTATACGTCTACATATATATATATATATATATATATATATATATACATATATACATATATATATATATATATCCATATATACATATATATATATATATATCCATACATATATATATATATGTAAGCTCATATACATTTGCATACATTCTCATATACATGTACAATTACATACATTTATACACATACATATGTACATTTTATATATA
This sequence comes from Octopus sinensis, assembly GCF_006345805.1. NCBI lineage: Eukaryota > Metazoa > Mollusca > Cephalopoda > Octopoda > Octopodidae > Octopus > Octopus sinensis. Next base: position 14,678,149 of record NC_043009.1, on the reverse strand, counting down.
TAGCCAACTAGAAAAATTAATTTTATATATTAATTAATTCAAAATGAAATTTTATAAAATAATTTAACATAATTTCTTAAATAACAATGTGTAAATTCAGGTAAGATAACTATTTTAGTATATGTTGCAACAGAGGCGATAAACTAGGTAAGAATGAAAATAAAAATTTTATGAAATTCAGTATTAATATTTAATGTAATATTAGGATAAGATATTATTCATATTTGATAGTTGATATTCTAATTTCCATTGCGGAGAAAATGAAAATGATTGTATAATCTTCACGAAATTCCAGTTTGTTTTTTCTATTCTTAAGCTCATTCTTAAAAAAGCGTTTAAACTTATGAAAATATTCAGTTGTTTCTTTCATTCACAAAACAATTAAAAAGATGTGTCCGTATGATGAAAGCTCGTTGCGTTTAAAAACGGTATTTTTAATTTTTGGAAAAAATTCTATTATTTAATGATGACGAAACAGTTGTAACTAACGTTGTCATTTGTTTGTATAGGCATAACAAAATTCAATTGAATTAATCATTTAATGATTAAATTCTTTAATTTAATTTTTTTTGTTATGTATGTGACTGAGTATTTTTTTTATCATACCTAAGGTGCCCACTATGATAGGAATTGTTTCTGTTTTTACATTCCACATTCGAGTTAACTCTAATTCCAAGTCTTTGTATTTTGAAAGTTTCTCCATTTCTTTTAGAGAAACATTGTCGTCTATTGCCACATCAATTGCAAAGCATTTTTCTTCATGATCTCTGACAACTATATCCGTCCTATTGCCCTTAATTTTTTATCTGTGTGTATTGGCCTGTCCCAGATTATGGTTGCTTTCTCGTTTTCTGTTACCTTTTCTGGCGTGTGCCTATACCATCTTTTTTCTGCTTTCCACTATCTTTTATATATTAACTTGTATCGATTATGCTTCCTATGTAGTCTATTTTAGTTTGTTATATATGTTAGCGACAGAGTATGAATAGGATTAGAAACTTGCATCAGATATTCAACTGATTTCCTGATCTATTGCAGTCTTTATTCCTCAATATATTTGAGTAGGTTGAAGGTGTTCTATATGGACTCATTTAGAAACTATAAATCACATTACTCTAAATGGTCAACAATTTCCGGCGTTAAACAGGTGCATGACATTGTTCGTAGTTAGGTGCCTGCTCCCAAGGCACTAAATTAGTAGTTTCCAAAGTGGGCAGTACCACCACTAGGGAGATGGGTTGAAAGAACCAAACGGTTGGCCTTGAAGAAATACAAGGCGTTTATGGGGTGACCAAAACTGGCTGATGTCCTCCATTATTTATCTGTGAGTCACTGGAGTTTAAAAAATAATGGCTAAAAATGATCTGAAAAAGAAAAGCAAATCAATGCGAAACAGTTTGGAACCACTGCTCTAAACAATAGCTGGTCGAAGTATTACTTGACAAAAAGTCATGACATTCAGTGTAGATTGGCGATATTAGACTTTCGAGCCCGTCCTGACTTTCAATTTAATGTAATGTAATGAAGAGTTGTTGTGTTACTGACATTATATTCCGCATACTAGAGAAACACACCATATAATCTGCATTCTGGAGTATTCTCTCTTCCTTTTAATATGTATTCATTAAAAATTACTTACGTGATAATTAAATAATTTCACTTGGCGTCATTTTTCTTTCTATGTATATAACTTTTCTAGGTTTAGATGAATTATACCAAGACCTGTAATTTGATTTGGTCCCTTCACAGTTATGAGCGGATTATTTTGGTGATGCTCTCAAAAGACGCGGAGAACTTAATACAGTCGATATTTATAAGGACATAATTAATACAAATCAAAGATTGTGGGAAATATACTAATGAAAAGGAAGAGGTTTTTCATTTCTAGTCCCGTTTTTCATGTAAAAACATACGTGAATCAAAAGGTGTTTATGCATGTTTAATCCTAGTATTTATGATAAATCAAAGAGGATGTTTGATCACCATCTGTATTTAGATGATCTGATGTTTAAAATAATTAGATTTGTTCAATAAGATCAATCATCGCTAGTTATCTCTTGTCTTAAGCGAAGAATTGTTTGAAATCATCTCCACAGGCTAAACGTTTATGTATCAAAACCATTTATCATGAACACTATTGAGACGACACGCGAATTTGGTGTAATAAAAGAGGTAATAGAAATCTAGAGTTATCAGCAGATTTCAGTTATCTAACAAGAAAATATTTTGTTAGTCCTTTTTCAAGAAGGGAAATAGCTTCCTCTTATAGAAGCCAGAGATGGGATATTTTTATCATAAAACTCATGTACTTCAGCAGACTAAATACTTTTCATACGGTCCTTTGAAACCAAATCGCCTTCGTAGAGTGCTTTAAAGGTTCAAACGTATGACAGCGAATAATGTCGTCTTATATAAACTGACAGGAATGTTATGGCGTTGGCTACAACTGTACACTTTTCATCTTAGATTTGGTCGATCAACGATAGCTTTCGGTTAAACATTAAGTTTGTGCCCCAAATAGTTCAATAGTCAACATAGTACCAGCAATTTCGTTTTTCGTATATGATATACTCATAACATGATCACTTTATATAATGTAAGGTGACTGTCGAAAAAGAAGTGAAATTAATAAATAAATAAAGTGTTTATTCATTCTTCCAGTGCTTGATTATACCAGAAACAGATTCATGCCGATTACATTAGTTCTAAAATTTCCGTTCAAATATGCATATTATATATTCACCCATATATCGATCCTGGGTCATTTTTCCGAGGTCACTGGCATGGATTAAGAAAAAGACGCTTATTTCAGCTAAGAAAAGCTGTTGTGAAAACAAATTGGTACAAATATTCTTGAAAATCCTTTTATTACACTGTTGGCATCAAAATTTCATTCAACACAGGGTAGGAAGCATTGAAATGTCCAGTTTCGTGGGTGTTGATTGACCTCTCTCGTGACTATGCCCCATACATAGTAGTACGGTGGACTGAGCGAGATAGGAGGCATAGTGCCTGGGAGAACATATTCATGGATTTCGGTACACATCCACGCTTGAGTATTCATAGCCTTATGAGATCCACTGAGTCATATTGGAAGATGTGCGATTTTTCGGTTGGGTAATCTGTCTATCCAGGACCTCACAACTATCTTCAACACCTCTTTGTAGATAGCGGCATTTTCTTAATCACATGTCCTGTGATAAAAGTGACGAAGTATAACGTATCCCTTGTTGCTGACGACTCTCATAACTATCACAGTTGTTGGTCACTTAGTTTGCATGACCATTGGAATTTCTTTCAGTTCCCTGCTTAATCCTCTCTTGTTCCCTCTGTTTACTTTTCGGTTCTGTTGGAAGTTTTTTCTCATTGGAGAAAAGCCAAAGCATTCCAGCCTCTTTGGAGTTTTGACTTAATTATCAAGCGCTTTGCCCGGATCGAACGATTATTCTTTGCCACATCCGAAATAAACTGACCCCCTTCGCATTACAGATTACTTTTACCGGATTCTCCGTGCATTTCTGCTGGTGAATTCTGAGAGGGAGGTCTTTGCTATAGCTCTGATTGACTTTCTGGAGCGTTTATCAATTGGACATTTTGTATTAAGTTTGGTGTTCTGATGTATTGAGACCCTATGAATGCGTTTTGCACTTAGCTGCTGATCTCGTATCACCGTCAGCAGCTTCTAGCTCCTTTCGAACATTGACAATGAAGTTATTGGTCAACTTTCAAGAAGCGAGCTATCTCTGAAACACTATGCTGCGCTTTTATGGCAACAACTGAGGCATGCCTTTTCCTTTGTCGGGTCCACATCATATTTGATATTATTTATCTCAACAGTAAAATACAAAATAAATTACAAGAAATTTAGAATTCTTGAAAGCGATGTCCTCAAAAAACTGATGCATCCTGTACCTGTTTATGAAATTGATTACATATGAGTAATACACATTTAGGGACTTTATCAGTCTGTAATGCATTGGACAGTAAATTTATTGGAATGTTCTCCATTATAAATGATTGCTACCAAACGTGAAGATTCTTCTATTTATTTATAAGGAAACATTCTTGACTGAATCTCTGTCAAAAATATTCAATGTACATGGTATTCATAGAGACCCATATGTAATTATTTAGCTAATATCTATTCAAATATATATATATATATGTTCAGATATATATTTTAATTTAGTAATTAATATTTTATATCAAATAAGTACTATCTACAAAATATTTTTAGTAATTTTTCAGAAAAATGAAGGTTGAGAAAGTTTGTAGAAAGTATAAGTATGAAATATAAAATAAAATGATAAGTGCATTTTGGTTGGAAACGGAAGATCGCTAATTTTTTCTGCAGTAGACTTTCATATTCTTTTCATCTACAAGTCAAATTTTGCATCACATAGTTAATATGCTCAAAGTTAGGTAGCTAAGAGAGAATGACTCAAAGGATTTTCAACGTATCAAATAAGGATTATGCTTTTATCTATTAATAATGGTTTCATCTCTTTAAGTGTTTTGTTCGTGGAATTGAACGAAGAATTACGTTCCTAACGAAGAATATTTCAAGCTGTTACGTTAGGAAAAATCTAGAGTGCTGTTGTTCTATGAACTTTGTACGGGTGCTGACATAGATGCGAAGTTAACGTTTCACTTGTAACCAAATAGTTAATAATTCTATACAACAGGGAGGCACATTGAATTAGGTTTTTGTTATTCTGGCATAGTCTTAGGGTTCTAAATACATTATGTCAAGGAGATTTTGGAGACAAATTATTCACCAGCAATCAAGTTGTGTATATATATGTATATATATATATATATATATATATATATATATATATATATATATATATATATATATATATATATGTATGTATGTATGTATGTGTGTGTGTATGTGTATATACGCTCGTATGCTGTATGTATTTACCCATAATTGTGTCTAGGTTTCTGTAGATAATGAATATATTATATAAATCAAAGATATATATATATATACCTTATATATATATATATTATATATATATATATATATATATATATATATATACGTCTGAATATATACATATGTATGCATGTATATTCATATACGACTTAGGTCTCGTACATGAATGAGGCATGGGAAATGGAGGGATACAGGAAATGAAACGGCATTAAAGATAATGGCGGATATATTGATGTATATATCGATGAGCAGGAGGGGAAAAAGCCTCGTTAGAGGGTTTGAAACCTCATATTTTTGCATTATTTGTAGTGGTTTATAACCTCAATTATGTTTTTAAGAAGAAAATCATGTTAAATAAGAGGTTTTAGTGCCTCCTTTTTGCTAGAGGTTTGAACACTCATGTTGAGTTTTAAAAAAAGAATATGTTTTCGAGAAAAATCCAATCGGCGGGCGTTGGGTTTCGTCTCTCATTTATTCATTTTATTTCATTTTCATTCATTAATGTACTTGTCCAGCTCGCAGCTACTCTATGTACTTTCTTTATGGCAAATAAAATTAAATAAATAGCTTGCTTTCCAGCAACATGCTTCCGGGTTCAGTACGACTGTGTGGCACCTTGGGCAACTCTAATCGACTATAGCCTCCGGCCGACCAAAGCTTTGTGAGTGGATTTGGTAGACGGAAACTGAAAGAAGCCCGTCGTATATATGTATATGTATAAATATATATGTATATATATATATATGTATATATATATATGTATATATATATATATGTATATATATAGGTGTGTGTGTTTGTGTGTCTCTGTTTCTACCCCCAACTTCGCTTGACAACCGATATTGGTGTGTTTGCGTCCCCGTAACTTAGTGGCTCGGCAAAAGAGACCGATATAATAAGTACTAGGCTTACAAAAAATAACTCCTGGGTCGCTTTGCTCAACTAAAGGTGTTGCTCCAGCATCGCCGCAGTCAAATGACTGAAACAATTAAAAGAGTAAGTGTATATATACATACATATTTATATATATACATATATATATACACTCATATATATGTATGTGAATATAAAATGATATATAATGGCAATAATGATTGTTGTAATAATCACGATAATAGTAACTTCAATAATAATAATGATGATGATGATGTTGATGAATCTTCTCGCAGGAATGACTAGATAAATATTGTAATGAACTTTACTCGTGACAACAAGAAATGTAATTGTCGATTAAGTATTAATTGCCTTGTTACTTGAGTGGTGATTGTTTGTGATATAGTGTTGTTTATAATTGTACCACCACTAAAATACATTTACGCCAAAATATATGTAACATCTAATGATTTTAAGAGGCTTTATATGACAGATATGTTATGTACCGCAACGTTCACGTCTTCTATTACTTCATCGAATTATATCCATCACTTCAACGTCCATTGTTTATCGCTTCTCTCTGGGTGATCTTATTAGTGAGGGTGCATGAAACTTTTCAGCACGGGATCCCTTGAGACATTTCGTGAGAATAAGTATGTTCACCTTTATAAAGCTTACGATGTAATCCCGTTCTGTCCACATAGATTTTCAAACCATTTTCTGTTTGCCATAAACTGACTTTCTCCAATCTTCTTATATAGATACAAGCATATATATACATATATATATATATATATATATATATATATATATATATATATATATATATATATATATATATATACTTTCTCGACCTTGCTTTTATCAATTTTCCTTATATGTGCTTATATCTGCTACATTCCCTAGTAAAACTTTTTCACTACTTTAATTCGAGTTCATACTTTGCTTTTAGATGCGTAATATCTGTTTTATAATTCGTCTTTTTAAATTCATTTTGATACTTTTATTCTTAGAGTTTCCCAATTCTTGCATAAATGCATCTGACACTGATATTTAACCAGGTCGCCATCAGTTTACACTGCTTCACTTATGCCGTAGGAAACTTGTTTTATATGGCATTCCAATTTTTTCTTTTTAATATACTTCCTTTCATCTCGTCTCTCCAGTCGACGTCCCCCATACTTAGTTTTACAACATTTCCTTTTATGCCCAAGCATCACAAAGTTCTCTTTCATTCGGTTTTCATTGTTTCTTTCCTTTCACTTTCACTTATTTTTTTCCTTTTTGGTTTTTGTTTTCTATTTTCCCCTTCTCTCCTATTCCTCGCATTTTTATAACATTTTCCTCTCTATTTCCCGTTCTTTCTCCTTACACCTTACCCCATATTCACCTCGATATTCATAATTATCCCTTTCTTCTTTTGTCTATTTTATCGATGACTTTATTTATCATGAATATTTATCATGAATATGTGACCAACTACGACTGCATTTACCATTCACTGTTCTGCGTAATATTTTCGATTTTTCATACATGAAGATACATATCAAGGTTCATGCAAGTTTAGAAAAAACAGACTTTTGCTTATTTCTTATGTGTAATATTGCTTCATTCTATAAACCTGCTTGCATAATTAGCATTAACCATTTACTGAATCGTTGAATCAGCCGTAAAGTTTGTTTTCTCGTATTTATATATGTATGTGTTACATCTCACATAAAGCGATTCCCGTCCTCTATAATTGGTTCTCCATCAATTCTTCTCTTCATAATTCGAGCATAGTCACTTTTTTTATTGCAGGCATGTCCACAATAGTTTTGACTGCAATTTTATTATGGACCATTACATGGTTCACTAGCCTTGATTTGTTTAAAATATTTGATGACATACGTAGCATATAATTTTGACATCAATCATCAGTTTTGAAAATCACGAAGACGGCTAACAAGACCAAAAATTTGCAAAGGGTTCACAAAGTTAATGTTGAATATACACTTTAAGGAATCTCTTAAACATTTTGATAATCGAATGTTCATGGCTTAGACTAGTATTTCAGAGAGGACATGATACAAGGTTCCTAACTACAAAACACGCTTCCAAGTCTCTGTCTCAAGAGACTCCTGTTCCTCCAGTAAGTTCTGCAATCTTGAGGAGTTTAATTTCAGGAAATCAAAGATACTGAAATACACGAAAAATCTTATATGTCAAATCTGCACCCTTTCTTCCATATAAATCTTGCAAGGAAAAAGCTGATTAAGCATCACCTTAAACTTAATTATGAAAATTTTCATTTAGCTTTCACATTAAATAGTGTACCTCTTTTACTACTGCATGCAAGGATGCCTCGATGCAAGTGACCTAGTCAAATTTTGGAAGCTAAACCAAATGTATTTTTCCTTAGTATATAATTAATACCTTAAGTAATACATATGAAAAATATGGGTTATGATGTTCATTTGTTCAGTATTCTCTAACTACTGAAGTAACGCTGCAAAGCGCCAATATTAATACGATATATAAAGAAGACATCAATCACTGTATTTTTCAGATGCAATTTAACACTAGTAAAGTAGTCCAACCATCATCATCATCATTGTTCGACCGTGGTCGAGACAATGGAATTTATCATGCTACGCCAGACTTCACGGTCTATCATGGCATTACGGAGGTCCTGTTGCTGGATGCCTGTGTCCCTGGAGATTACATTAGGGTAGGAGAGTGTGCGCCCTCTGGTATTGCGAGTAGATGGCTTCCAGAGGAGAAGAGTAGAAATTACCTCTTTTTCAGCTCTACAACGATGTCCAGCAAACTGGACTCTCCTATCTTTCACAAGAGATGACACAGGTGGTAGTTTCCCATATATTTGCAATTTGGTTGGATGGCATCAAGTCCGACCAGGTGTCGAATGACATCGATCCATATTACTATTTATTGTTAGATGAGGTTTTTCAACAGAAGTTATGTGAGTTTTGTTGGGAAATAGTATTTGATCATTGAAGAGACGCAGACTTCTGATTCTGTGGCTGGCAAAATTAACCAACTCACTTTGCATTAATTATAATTGTTTTTATTTTATTTTAAAGCAAATGTACCTATTTCTATATAGCTATTTTGTCAGACATTAAGTGAAATCTGCTTTTCAACGATCATTCGTTCTTAAAGATTCTCGAAATATATCAGCAAGAATTTTATAAAATGCCTGGAAGTGTCAATTAGCAGTTTTTAATGATCGCTTGAGGATTGTTCACAAAACACTTTCTTCATAAATTGGGAGGTGTATGCATTTACATATGCTTATATACATATATGTAAATATGTTTTTCTATGCATGTGTATATATGTGTATCTGTCTATCTGTATATGTCTATACACACACACTCAAATACACATACATACATACATGCATATATATATGTATATATATATATGGGTATATATATATATATATATATATATATGTGTAAGCTGAAAAAGTTGCAATGACTGAAACCAGTACTAAAAAGTCCTTAATTATAAAATTATTGTCTTATTTTCCTTATAGATATATATATATACGAAGAATGAGTGAGTGGAAGACGAACCACTTCGATTGTATCGACGAACAGCAAAT